>NC_066582.1:1827500-2062500 GCF_024323335.1 Lathyrus oleraceus | reverse complement strand
TTTATTTTCTTATTTTTTATTACTAACCAAAAGCACAAAAATATGTCACTAACATCTTTTGTTTTGAAGCTTGAGCAATCATGTGATCCAGGGCTCCTAGGAGGCCCCTATGCTCATTGATATGGCCAAGTGAAGGTGAAAACAAGCATGACAATGATTCCCAAAGCTCTCAATCATCATATATGCCTCCCAAGTATCTCAATTCATCATTTTGATCAAAGCAAACCAAAGGGCTTGAGGCTTGTTTCCCAAGGAAACCCCAATTCATCTGTTCATCAACTGTGCCTTGCTCATGAAGCAACCTCAACCCATGATCAAATACAATCAAGGGAAGTTATTTCATTCATCATTTCATGCATATTTAAGCTTATTTGAGTGTTCTCAATCATCAATTCATCAAGATTTGATGCATGGACTTGAGAAGTTGATCAGTCAATTCATCTGACTATTTTGAAGTATACTGAGACCTACCTTTTAATGTGTTTGTCAAATGGAGATGACCCCAAGATAAAACATGTTCCTAAGAACCATATGAACAACTTTCATGTTCATCAAAAATTTATTTGAAGCTTGGAAGGTCATCATCCATTTCAAAACATTATAGGTCATTTTGACTGAAACCCTAATTTTGGGTCAACTTCCCAAGAACATAACTCATTCATTTTTCATGATTTTGAGATGGGATAAAATGCATTGGAAATTTTAAGATGTCTAATTAATTTGTTGTGTTGGACAAATTTTCATAATCCTAAAAGAAATACATGTGATAATGCAAAACATTATAGGTCACTTTGGACCAAAGGCATTGAAATGTGAAAAAGTCCAACTTCAAGTGCCCATAACTTTCTCATCAAAAATCCAAATGATGCAAAATGTGAGTCCAAATTTATTGTCTTGAAAAGATATACAACTTTGATGTTGAAGATTTTGTCATTTGGAGCTTTCATCATTGAAACAGAAGGGCTTGAAGTTGGCCCATTTTGGAAATTTTCACATACACGTGTTTTGCACCTTGCACTTTATGATCAATTTTCATCAATTTCTCAATTCCAAATGAAGTTTTGCCCAACATAACAATTGATCCTCATGCCAAGAGATTTCCAACCATTACCCATAAGGCCATGTTCTATTTTTGGAAGTAGCATTTTCGAAGAGGATAAAGTTTTGGTACATTTTTGGAAACTTAATTCAAACTCATTGCACAAGCTCATGACATCATTTTTGCACGTCCATTTCACCTAAATGTGATACCAGCATTCATTTGCAATGAGAATTGGGCCCTCCATGCGCCTGTACAGGCCCATGCATGGAGGCCCTCTTCATTCATGCACACACTTTGCTCATGCATTGCCTTGCCAATTGCTATAAATAGGAGTGCATAGCTTCATAATTTGATAACCTGAAGGCGCCTGTTATGCTGCACAACTCCCTCCATAGCCTCACTTAAAGGAATTTTCACTTGCTTTTCAAAAATTCAGATCTGAATTTCAACTACATTGGTTGATTTTCAGACTCATAATTCCTTGACCTTGCTTCATCTTCATCCCTAGATCACACTGCAAGCAATAGCTTTGAAGAATCGTGCTCTCCAGATCCACATTTTAGAGGTTGCTACACAAACTTATTTTCTTCGAAACACCTTGATTATTGTTGTTTTCTTGCATTTATTGGGTTGGCTGAAGTCCTCTCATCAGAGGAAATTGATTTATGCTTTAAATTTTGAAAAACCATTAAGTTTCAGTTGAACATTATAATTTTCAACCTCTGATTTCTATTTCCATGGAGGTCTAGAGTGAAAATAGATGGCACAGGGGTGATGTACATCACCCCAGCTTTCCATTGTTGTATAGGTTGTGGCATTTGGTTGAGGTTGCCATGTTTGCGACTCTCACCGGCATTGATGAGTTCGCTGGAGAAGATGGTGGTGTACACTACCGTCCCAGCCCCAGATCAAACCACAGCCCTTAGATCTCGTTTCCAGATCTAGTCTGGACCATCTCTTGTTATGACTTTTTTAATGGCTACCTGCTTTGCATTGACTAGCTTGTTTGGTGGATGCGCGCTTAGGAACCGTTTGATGCACCAGCTCAATTAATGAGCTTATATCCAACGCCTCACATTTTTTCCTATTTTCTATTTCTGATTTTTATTTTCATTTTATTTCTTTTATTCCATTTCATTTCAAAAAAATCATATCTCATTCATTATTAGTCCAAAAAATGTGAGACCAATTGTATTATTTCTCTTTTAATTTCTAGTTTCTAAAAATGATTTTTAATATTTTTTATTTTATCATTTGATATTTTTTTATGAATTTTCTCTTTTCTGATTGTTTTTAATTCATTTTAAATAGTTTTTGATATTCAAAAAATACAAAAATATTTTCTCAACCTCTTTGAATGATGATGGATCTATGAAAAGTATTCTCATCAATTTATTAATTGATTTGAGATTTATTTGAGATTTTAATTCAATTAGGTTGTTTTTATGCATTTTTAATTGATTAAAAATAGTTTCTGGTTTCTAAAAATGCTGAAATTTTTTGTTAAACTTTGTTTGACCTTGTTGAACTTAGGATGATCCATTTGGACTTTTGAAAGTTGATTTGAAATGGATTTGAAGTTTGACCTTTAATTATTTATTTTAATTCAAGTATTATTTTAATTTCCAAAAAATACCAAAAATACTTTATTTGTTTCTTAACTTCTAAGTTTCATTTTGCTTCTGTTTACTAATGGTTGACCTTGATTCCATCTATCTTTGGTCAATGTATGTTGATTACTTCACTTGAATTTCCATTAATGTCCATTCTTATTCATCTCCTTCTTCATCTCTTTTTCTTTTTTGATCAATGAGTTAAGGATTGGTGGTTAGCCTTGATATATGGGAGGTTTAACCTTCCTTGATTCAAATCTAATTCATCTTGATCATAGATCAAGTGAATGGCTTTGCATTAAGGATAGGTTGCTTCCTAATCAAGCAAAGAACCTAAATCAATACAAGATCATTTCTCATCTTCTTTTGGCATGGCAAGTTGTAGGAGCTTGATTCACTAATCAAGATCTCTAACTTGTGTGTGTTGCCTATATTCTATTGACCGACCTCAAATAAGTGTGACTACTACATTAGTCCACTTACGATTGCTTAACATAGCGCTAAATTTGCCTTATGGCATGCTAACACTAACCATTGACTATTAACATTTAATTCTTCCACTTTACATTTATGCAATTTAATATTCTTGTACATATTATTCATTTGCTTTTGCCCTTTGCTCATTTGAGCACATGTTTATGTTAATGCAATTTGCCTTTTGCTCACTTGAGCACATAATTGTGTATATACTATGGTGCTTGTGTTTTGTTTTGATTGTTGTGAACCAAATGTAAATGGCCAAAGGACTTAGACTTTAGGACATTCCCTATGCAAAATGGAGTCAAAGAGCAACTAGGCCTCTTGCCTTTAGAATGCTATAAAAGAAGAAATAATGTCATAGAGCAACTAGGCCTCATGCCTTTAGAATGCTTAATCTTGAAGATGAACTTGAAAGGATCCTAATCTCTAAACTCCCTCTTGTCCATTTCTTTGTTTGCATTATAGAACTTTTTGATGTGTGTGTTCTTGTGCTAGGGATCCCAAATTTTAGCCCAATTGAAGAACCATTTTCATGAGCATCCAAAGTGAGAGATACAAAAGCCATTGGAAGATTTCTAGGAGCTTGATTGTTATGTGATTGATTGCTTGAGTATTTGCTAATTTGCTTGCTTATTCCAAAGGATGGGAGCTACTTGGATCATCACTATGATCTCAAGAAGGGAACTCCATTTGTGGTTTTATTTCTCTTCCTTCACCTTCGTATGTTTAGGACTTAGCCATTCTTCTTCTTCCCTCCACTCTAACCCGAGCCAAAACTTTTGTGCAAACATTAACATTTGTTTTCAAACATTAGAAACCTAAGCATTATGCTTTTGATTTTTCAAACTTTCTTTTCATAACAATTATTTTGAATTGAATCCTTAAGTCAACTTTGACCATATTTTTTGTAAATACTCTTTATTGGTAAATATAACTCATTCAAATGTTTTTGTGGTTTCAATGGCCACTTTCTTATCAAACTTTTTTCATAACCTTTAGCTATTAGGTTTGAGTTATCCTTGAGGTAGATATAATACTCACATATATCCTTAGTGATGGACAATGAGTCTTCCATGCTTAATATAGGGTTAACCCCTCACTAGCATGTTGAAGCTATCCTCACATGGTGGATTTGTGGTTTTAGGTTGAGTTTTCTCCCTTGGATAACAAAATACCTTAAGGCTTTTGGACCAATCAATTCGCCAACTTCTTTTGAGATTTTTACCCCGAACTACGAGGTTTTGATCCTAATCTTTTTTAAGATGGTACGTAGGCAGTGGGTTTATCCATTCAAACACAAAATTGTAAATAATTTGTACATTCTTCTCTCATCTCCCCAATCATGTTTGCACAAATAATTTTCACAAATACCAACCTACCTTACAACAATTGTGAAAAGGGCTCCCTAGGAGTACCTAGGATGTTTTGGGTGCTTAAAACCTTCCCATTGCATAACCAACCCCCTTACCCCGATCTCTGACATTTTTATTAGTTTTTGATTCGATAAAACTTCTCGATTTTTGTCCATTTTCTAACCTTTCCTTTGGATAAATAGAAGTGCGGTGGCGACTCGAATTGTATGATTTACTTTTGATTTAGTCAATAAATCTAAAGGTAACGAATACCCCGCTACAGAAAAGTGGCGACTCTGCTGGGGATATTTGCCTAGTGGGTTTTGCCTACTTTTCACATTTTGTTGTATTGAATTGTATATTATTTTGTGACATATTTTTGTGCAATTTGGGATTACTGTATTGTATGTAATGATTGAATTGCTTGATATATTAATTCCTTATATGCTTGGTGATCTTTGTGAGATGAGTTCTATACCCGAACTCGAGTGCACTTAGGATAGGAGAATGGCATAGTCTTGTTGACTTGTGTGGAGTTATTCCTTAGCAAGTTGACTTGCAAGCCCATTCACTTGGTGGAGGTCATGTTGGGATCAATAATGTCACACGAGTAGTCGTGGTTAGGCATTACTCTTTCCAATATAGACCTTAGAAGCCAAGGACCTTAGTTTACCAAGCCCATCTTGGCCTATTTTTTAGGACGTAGTGCGAAGGTCGTTCAAGTGTAAGATTTGATTTGATTGTTACGCGATACTACACTCATAAGAATCTCTCTTGAGAATATTTTTGGAATACGAGTAGTCGTTTATCCGATAATATCCGAAAGATGGGATGATGACTATGGGAACCTCTTGTAGAACATGTTTGACAGGTTTAAACCCTAGTACACTCCCCTTGGGTGGTTCTTAACCCAGACTCCATGCTCGTGACTTGCAACAAACCCTTGATTCATGGTTGATCCGTTCTTGTGTATCCTCAATATCAATGGAACTTGGGTGTTGATAAGGTGTAAACCATAATCCACAAAAATGGATGATTGATATTAAGGATGACTTGATCCATCCCATGACCTTTGTGTGGTGTGCTTTGCTTGATCCTTGAGTGTGATTGTTGCATCCATGCATTCATGCACTCATTTGCATCCATATCATCAATATTGAGAAAATTTTCAGGGAACTTAAGAGGTCTATTTGCAAATTTTCAGACATGGATAGACAAAGAAGGAATACAAATAAGTACAGTTTCAGACAACCTGACTTGAAAGAGTTAAGGAGTTTGACATCCTATGTATTAGATCCCTTGGAGTTCAAGGCTCGTCATGGGAAGCTTCTATCTATTCTGGCTACTCAGGTGGACGAAGGTCTGATGAGTGTATTGGTGCAGTTCTATGATCCCTTGTACCGTTGCTTCACATTTCCGGATTTCCAGCTTTTTCCTACGCTTGAGGAGTATGCATATCTTGTGGGTATACCTATCCTAGATCAGTTGTCGTTCAGTGGCTTAGAGAGGGTTCCTACTTCTCAAGAGATTGTTGATATGTTGCATATTGATGAATCTCTGGTTGGTGCTCATATGACTACCAAAGGTGGAATTCAAGGTCTCCCTTCTGAGTTCCTTATTGCTCAAGCTACTTTGTATGGGAAGGCCATGAGTGAGGACGCCTTTGAGGCCATATTTGTACTTCTCATCTATGGGCTAGTGTTATTCCCCAACATCGACAAGTTTGTGGATGTGAACGCTATTAGGATTTTTTCTACTCTTAATCCCGTTCCGACTCTGTTGGGTAACACTTATTTCTCTTTGCATACGAGGAATGCAAAGGGTGGTGGTACCATTGTGTGTTGTTTGCCTCTGTTGTACAAGTGGTTTATTTCGCACTTGCCGCAGACGGTCGCCTTCAAGGAGAACAAAGGATGTCTAGGGTGGTCCACGAGGCTTATGTCTCTCACTAATGATGATATCATTTGGTACAACCGTGTATATGATGGTGTGCAGATTATTGACTCTTGTGGTGAATTCTCCAATGTGCCTCTTCTTGGTACATGTGGTGGGATTAACTACAACCCTATTTTGGCACGTCGTCAGCTTGGGTTCCCCCTAAAGGATAAACCTAATAACATTCTGTTAGAGGGTGTATTCTTTCAGGAGGGTAAAGATCCCCAAGGCTTGAAGGGCAGGATGGTTTGCGCTTGGCGCAAGATCCATAGGAAGGGAAGGAAAGAGCTTGGTCCGAAGAACTATATTGCTTTGGAACCCTATACCTTGTGGGTGAGGAGGAGAGCTTCCGATTACCTTATGCCTTATGAGTATCCGAGACCTACACCTTTGGTTATGGTTGAGCCTTCAACCCTCCCTAACCAAGGAGTAGAGGAGTTGAGAGACGAAGACCGTTCGGGTGCTTGGATCCGTGAATGAGAAGAACTACTTCAGCAACTTAGAGATAAGGATGCTTTGATAGTGTTTCTTGAGCATCAGATTATCGATGAGCTTGATGATGTGGTGACATCTCTTCTTCCTCAGTTTTCCAAGTTCTGGAAGAGGAAGTACGATCGACTCGCCAAAGAGAAGGCAGATATGGAGGCAGCCTATGAGAGAGAGGTGAAGAGGCTTCGTGCAGCCTATGCCATCCGGGTTTCCCTGGGGGATGCCCGCAAACTTTGTTCTTGAGGGGCTCGCCCCAACGTTTGCTTCTCTGCCGGTATCTAGCCCGGTCCTCGCCGTTCCACCTCCGGTCGTGCATACTATGCCAAGAGTAGACGACACCATCTACCACTCTGAGCCGTCTGAGGGCCCAGACGTATATGAAAAGATGGATGCAATGAACGATCAGTTTCTTGAGCTTCGCAAGGAACTCAAAACTCTCAGAGGGAATGACCTCTTTGGCAAGTCTACTGCTGAGCTTTGCCTGGTTCCGAATGTTAAGATCCCTGTAAAGTTCAAAGTACCTGACTTTGAAAAGTACAAGGGAAACACTTGCCGTCTCAGCCACTTGGTTATGTATGCGAGGAAAATGTCGACTCAGACCGACAATGATCAGCTTCTCATTCATTATTTCCAGGACAGCCTGTCCGGTGCCGCCCTGAGATGGTACATGGGTTTGGACAGCGCGAACATCCGATCCTTCAATGATCTTGGTGAAGCTTTCGTCAAGCAATACAAATATAACGTGGATATGGCTGCCGATAGGGATCAATTGAGAGCCATGTCCCAGAAGGACAAGGAAACTTTTAAGGAGTACGCCCAGAGGTGGCGAGAACTAGCTGCACAGATTGTGCCTATGTTGGAAGAAAAAGAAATGACCAAGATCTTCTTGAAGACCTTGAGCTCGTTTTATTATGAGCGGATGATTGCCAGCGCTCCTTCTGATTTCACCGAGATGGTGAACATGGGGATGTGTCTAGAGGAAGGAGTCAGGGAAGGGCGCCTGACTAGAGAAGAAGGCTCTTCTGCCAAACGATATGGTGCGTTTGGAAAGAAGAAAGATGGCTAGGCACATGCTGTGACCTCCCATGTCAAATCCAAGAGACCCTCTGTGAGGAGGAAGACCGTGCGTCCCGCCGGTACTCAGCATCAGGTGGCTCACATAGCACCTGTTTTCAGAGAAAACCAGCACTATCAGCATAATAATAACCAGCAACAGTAACATCAACAATATCAACAACAACAACACTGTCCTCAACAGCAGGCCTACCAGCCTCGAAACAATAATCAGACCAGTACAAGCTATGAGAGGAAAAGGGTCACTTTTGATCCTATTCCCATGACCTACACAGAGCTATATCCCTCTTTGATAGAGAGGAAACTGATCACTCCACACGACCCACCGGCTATACCTACCATTCCTCAGTGGTGGTATAAGCCCGAGATACATTGTGTTTATCATTCCAGTGCCCCCGGACATGACGTGGAAAATTGCTACCCGCTGAATGTAACACCTCAAAATTTGCCCTCCTCTTCTTGGACTAGTTGTCACATTGCATTGCATATTTTAGGACATTATTCATTGCATTTTGCATATCATCTAAAAATAAGAGAGTTATCCTCCAAAGTCTTTTCAGAGATGGAGAAGTTATATGGTTCAAGCCTGAGGGTTTCCATGAATTGATGATCAACCATCTGAGGGTGTGCACGTCAATTAGGGTTTCCTAATCCTTCAAAGGTCTTGAGCATTATCTTGTTTGCAAGAATATATCACCATCATCATGGTTATGTCATCCTCAAGGGCTTCATTGTTCATGCTCAGGTTTCTATGGATTAGGGTTTTGACCTCTGGTCAACCCTAATTAATGGCATTCTTCCAGCTAGGGTTTCTCAAGGAGATGAGGTATTCTTTTGAGATGAGACCATGTGGTTATTATTTTGAGCTTATATGAGCTATGGTTTCATTTTGAAGCAAACTTACCAAGTGGCAAAGGCCCAAGTTCATCAGGCATTTTCAGGTCATCTGAGGCCCATACAATCAACTGTGCAGTCAATTGAAGGCTTTGAGGTGGGTGAATTGATCTTAAAATCCTCATTCATGTTCAAACAAGGCCTATTCATCATGTCAAACATCTATCTTGAAGATTTTGAAGTCAAATCAAAAGTTTCCAAAAATGGAAAGTGACCTATAATTTCAAGTTTCCAAAAATGGCAAGTTTTTGGTTCACATTTGTAAGACCCCAATTTTGTCCCTAAGATCCCTCATGGCATCATATCATATCATTCATTGCCTCAAGGATCATTGTGCACCTTGCCTCCTTCTCTGTGGGTGGGTTGTCTTTTGAGAGTGGTTCTTGATCACCAAGCATGTTTTGCATTTGTATATCATTGCTTTTCATTTGTTTACTAACCAAAAGTACAAAAATATGTCATCTAACCTTGTTACTTGCAGATGAAGCAACACTAGGTCAAGACAGTCAAAGGCAGCCATTGAGCAATAGATGGTGGCCACTCTGAAGAATTTGGGCACCATGATCATTCACAAGAGTTCAAATGAACCATGATATCATTTTGAATCAAGATCTCAAGTGGTAGAGGCTTGGATTTCATCTGATCACAGCTAGGTCAACTGAAACCCTAGAAAAGTCAACATAAGTCAACTGTGCATTCAATCATGGATTTGAAGGCGGGAGATGGTTAGAAAGGCCTCATTCATGTCCATACAAGTCTCATTTGACATTTCAAACATCAACATTGAAGAATTTGAGGTCAGATGAAAAGTTTCCAAAAATAGTAAGTGACCTGTAATTTCAAACTGCCAAAAATGGAAAGGTCTTCTCCTCAAGTTTACATCATCAAGAAAGCTTCAAATGAAATTTTGTCCAACATGAAAGTTGAAGATCTTGTTCTCCCCTTTTCAAAAAGTCCAAGAACATGAATTTCTCATTTGTGGTTGGAGAATTGTGATCAAAAGATTGCCAAGCAAATTTGAACTTCAAAAGGGCATAACTTCTCAACCATTGCTCCAAATCACATGGCTCTTTTTGCTAATTTCATGTCATGACCTATAATTTCATATTCTTGCATAACATTGCATCAATTCTCATTTCATGAATATTTACAAAATTCTTGATTTTTGGAGGGAATTTCTAAAATTCAAAATTGGTAATTCATTTGAACATTTCCCAATTGCCAATAGCTCCAAAATATCATTTTAAGTGAATTTCCACCAAATTCGTGCACTGTTCATTGCCATGCACATGCATAAGGGTGATTTTGCCAATTTGTCCAAACACTTTGTTTTCACTAATTTTTCATTACCAATTGATTAATCATGATTAAGTTTGGTTAATTAGGAGTATATAAGTGAAATCATAACAGAAAAACCCTAACCACACTTCACAAATTCAGATCTCAAATTTTTGCTCTCAATTTTCTCTCAAATTTTTCTCTCATTTCTTCAAAGCATTTGCATAATCCTTGTTCAGTTCATCATCTAGCATCATCACTGATCAATTTTCAAGCCAAGAACTACCTAAATTCGTGCATATTTGGAACTGCTCAAAGTGAGAACAACAATGGTGAAGTCTTGAAACTGTGGAATCGTGCATAGCTGAGCTTCGATCTTCCTTCTAAACATCTTCATAAGCATTGTAGAAGATTCTCCAAGCATCACAAGGCCTAATTCCAGTTGAATCCGTTTCTGTTGCTACAAGAGGTCACAAATTAATTTTCATAATCTTGCTTTTTATTGTGCTAATGTTATAGATCCTTGATTGCTGAGTTGATTGAGCTTTGAATCGTGTTAAACCGTGCTGAAATGAGTGAGAACCGATCGATTTAAGTTTGGATGTTGATTTTTGTTTTGCTCGATTCATGCATGTTATGTTGATTTTGGACGAAATAATTGTTGATTCTTGATGCTGGATGTTAGATATACATGATGCATTGCTTGATTTACATTTCTGGAGACTTTGAAATTTTTCTGGAAATTGAGGATGAAGATCATGAAGATCTTCATCATGTTCATGTTGCTGGAAATTACCTGCGGATTCTTCCATAACCTTCATAGCGTTACCTGCGTTTTTTCCTGCGAGTTCGTCCATTTTACCTGCGGATTTGGCCTGTGCATGCATGCATATTACGCTAGGGTTTGGTCTAAACGACCGTGTCTTGGTAGCGCGCGCATTTCAATTCAAATGTCAACATGGTTCGATCCTTGGCTCGCTCATTTTCTATTTGCCTTGCTGAATTATTTCACATGCTTCATCATTCATGTTCATATGCTTCATTCATGCATTTTTAATTTTTTCTCTTCACTTAAAAATTCATAACTCCATAAATACTCATCCAAATCACATGAGATTTTTTGCACATTGTTCCTTATCTTGTCTACTATTTTTTGGATATTTTTCCAGAATTTGTGCTCGGTTGGATTTTAAATTTTCCTAGGGTTTGTTCATGCATATGCTATCTTGTACCTTGCTTGCCATTTTCTTTGTGAAATGATGATGGTTAATCCAATGAATGTGAAAATTGACATGCTTAAACTAGACACTTAGCTTGACATTTTGGCATTGAGTTTGCATTTTTATCATTTCTGGTTGTTGAGTTATGATCTGATTAATGTAGGTGTGACAATGTGTGTCACACCTTGGCTTGCTTGATTTGCTGATTTTATTTACCATGCCAAATAAATGCCAAATGATGTGATTTTCTGCATGATGTTTCTTCTGGATGTTAGGATTGATCATGAATATTTGTAGAATTTTTGGATTGTTTTATGATTTGTTTGGGATTTTCCTTTCTGGTTGACCATGTTTGAACTTTTGAAGAGTGATGAACTTCCATGATTTGTGAAATGCTTGATGTTTGTCATATGAGCTTGAAATCTTGTACATTGATTCTTGACACCTTGAAGTTTGTCTTGGCTTTGGTTTGAGTCATTTATCACTTGTCATTTCTGTTTTAGGATTGCCTTAAGTTGATGTATCAATTTGTGCCTCCTTTGAGCTTGTTTATGCCTACCTTGACTTAGTGAATTTCTTTGACTTGCTTATACTTGTCCAAATGCCTTGATTTTTGGTATGATGGTCATTTGATGTGTGCTGTTTAGCCATGAATTTTCTTGAGATTTATGGAACCATTGTTGAATTAATATGCCTTTGTTCATTCTGTTGCTTCAATGAGCTTTCAACTTGCATGCTTTGCCATGATTGCTTTATGAAATGAATTTGGTTGATGCTATTGACATGAGACCTCTTGGATATTGTTATTGATTGATTAATCTTGGTTCATGCCAATTTTCATGTTCTGTTTTGGATTATTTCTCCTTCTTTGACCCTAGGCCTTGTCCTAGTGGTTTGCTTCTCATGTTTGAGTTTGTTTTCAGGTTAAGAAGTACATGGCCATAAGGAGATTAATTCACATTGCTTGAGTTGGTTTATTTGATTGTTATTGACTAACCTTGATTTGTTTTGTAGGATGCTTTTAGCTCATTTGAGTTGAGCTTGTGCTTTGCACATTGTAGCCTTGCTTGTTTGATTGTATATTGTCTGTTGACTATTGGATTATCTGTTTGACTTTTTGAATTGAGTACTGATTGAGTTGGATTGTTTCCAGGTACATTAGTTGCTTAAGTTCACTTTAAACTTGCTTTTGCTTGGTTGCTTAACCAATTAGGTATAATTTCTCTTCTTCATGTAGTCTGGAAGACCTGGCTTGTTATGTGGCCAGGCACCTGTCTGAAGTCCTCCTTAAGAGGCAATGTTTGTGATTGTTTATCTTTGACCCCAAGCAGGAAAAGTCCTTTTGATAAGGCAATTGGTAGATAAAAGAGGTGTGTAGTCCATCTCCTACTATTCTGTGTGTCATCCCTTTGCTCACATTACATGTTGTAGCATTGTGGATATTAACCCAAGATCTATAGAGTCATTAACTTGTGGAGAGAGTTCCAACTTTCTGAACTCCCACACCTTCTATCATTTAAAGCTCTCCCTGACCAGGGATAAGAGCTATGAGGCACACCCCTCATATCCTTTCATCTGCTTCACCTTAACTCTCAATGTTAAGGTTAAGAGCACCACTTACCCCATTCCAGTTGACTTTAAAGTCTAACCCTTGCTTGAGCCTAATTGCTTGTATATAATGTGTGCTAACTGAATTATTGATTGCTTATTGGTTCATCTGTATCATGTTTGCTTGTTTGCCTTTGTGCATATATCATCATTAATTGTTCATTATTGCATGATCATCATTTCATATCTTTGTGACATTTTTGATTGTCCATTGAGGAATCAATTGTAAGTCCATATGTTGGCCATTGTTCCTATGATTTGGAAGGGTTTGAGTGTAAGACCATTTATTGGCAACTTGCATCCTTTTTGCTTCTTGCTTTTGTTTGTTTGTTGTATGTGAGGATGCAATTGTAAGTCCATGTTGTTGGCATTTGTACACCTATGATCATCCTGTGGAGATTGGAATAAGTCCAGATAGATTGGCATCTGATATCCATGTTTTGTTTTGTCTTGGGAGATTGGAGTAAGACCATTTATTGGCATCTGGTATCCTTGTTTGTTTTGGTTCTTTGGAGATTGGTATAAGTCCAGTTGATTGGCATCTGATATCCATGTTTTGTTTTGTTTGTGAGATTGGTATAAGTCCATTTATTGGCATCCGGTATCATTGCTTTGTTTTAGGAGATTGGTGCAAATCCATTGATTGGTATCCGGTATCCGCCTTTGTTTGTGAGATTGGTGTAAGTCCATTGATTGGCATCCGGTATCACCTTGCTTTTTATTTGCTTACTTGCTTTGTTGCCTCATTCCAAAGGACACACCTGAATCATCTTCTATATGATTTCAAGAGGTGAACTTCTAGGAAGTTTTACACTCCTTCATCCCCATCCTTTTTGTTTCAAAACCCTTTTCACTTGTTAACTTTTAAAACTTTGACATCTATTGTGCAAACATTTTCATGTCTTTTCAAATTAGAAACCTGGACCTTAAGCCCTTGACTTTTCAAACTTCATTTTCATAACACTTCTTTCTGAATTGAATACTAATCATACTTTGACCATCCTTTTGTGAATACTCATAATCAATTAACTTAACCCATTCAATTGTTTTGTGGCTTTGTCCATTGTTGATATGTTTTCATACATTAGCCATAGGTTTCAATTCTCATAGTGGTTGATGTAAATCTCACCACATCCTTAGTGAGTTGATTGTAAGTCTTCCATACTTATTATAGGGTTAACCCCTCACTAGTATGTTGAAGCTATCCTCGCATGGTGGATTGTTGGTCTTGGTTGAGTTTTCTCCCGTTGATAATGAAAAGCCTTAGTGCTCTTGTTTTAAAATCAATTCATCTACATTTTGGAAATCTTTTAGCCGAACTACGGCGTTTTGATCCTTTACCTTTCATGGAAGGTACGTAGGCAACGGGTTCATCCGTTCAAACACAAAAATAATAAATTGTACATTCTTTTCTCATCCTCCCAATCATGTTTGCACAATATGCCATAAACAAACAAACTTTTTATACAACAAGTGTGAAAAGGGCTCCCTAGGAGTACCTAGGACGTTTTGGGTGCCTAACACCTTCCCATTGCGTAATTTACCCCTTACCCAGTTTCTCTGATCTTTCATTAGTTTTCTATGTGTAAAACTTCTTAGGCTTTTGTTCGCTTTTTAGCCAGTCCTTTGGATAAATAAAAGTGCGGTGGCGACTTGATTCTTTGTATACTTTGCTTTTGGTTTAATCAATAAATCATAAAGTGACGAATACACCGCTACAACATTCAACTTGACTTTCCAACATCAAAGAAGCTTCAAATGAATTTTTGGTCAACATGAAAGTTGAAAATCTTTCTCTCCCATTTCCAAAAAGTCCAAGATCATGATCATCTGATGAATGGTTGAGAAATTATGGTCCAATGATTTCCAAGTGTACATGGAAGTTCAACATGCCATAACTTTTGATCCAAAACTCCAAATTGAACCACTCTTTTTGCAAAATGCTGCTTGTGACCAAGAGATTCCAAATCCATCATTGCATTGCATGAAAATAGTTCACATGACCACTTGCTCATTCAAGTACATTTTGGAGGGAAATTGCATAATTCAAATTTGGTTGATCACATGAGCCAAATACCAATCCAATCATGTTCATGAGCTGATTTTAAGTGAAAATGGACCTTGCATGGCACTGTTCATGTGCACTTTTGCCATGCATAGGTGTATTTTTACCAATTTTGTCATGCACCTCATTTCTCATTAATCTTAATTAACCAAGCTTAAGTGGGATTAGCAAAGTGATTAGTACATGGTATAAATAGATAATCATAACAGAATTTGCTCATAATCACAATTCTAGATCTAGAAATTTTCTTTCCCTCCATTTTTTCTCTCACTTGGATTTCAAAATTTCTTCACACAAGGTATCAATTTCTTTGCATATTCTTGTTAATCATGGAATTCTGAGCAAGGATCATCAATTGGTTTGAAGAATTGAGCAAAGATTCGTGCACATCCAAAGCTTGAACATGAAGATGGAATTTGAATTTTGAGTTAGATCTAAGAGGTTTCCACTGCCAATTCGTGCACAAAGCTTCATAACAAGATTGAGGAGGTAGATCTGGAGCTTGTGGAGGCTTGAACACATGATTTGAAGCACTGCCATTCCAAGTAAGTGGATCTTCGACCTTCATTATTTACCATTTCATTGCTATAATCTTATAGATCTTGTGATGGTGATGATTCTGATAAGCTTAGAATTAATTTTGGTGAAGTATTGAGTGAGATGTATGGATTTAAAGTTTGGTTCATGAAACTTCTTTCGTTCGATCCAGAAAATATATAGTGAACTAGGCTTAGATAATAGGATATCTGTGATCTACGTGAGAAGACGATTCCAACCATATAAATATCATAAAGTTCTGGAAAAAAATTGGTGGAGCTCCGCCGGAGACGGCCGGAGAAGACGGTTGCTCCACCGTCCTCCGCCGTCTGCTGCATGGCTTAGGGTTTCAAGCTTAAACGACGTCGTTTTGTCCCTGAGCGCGCCATTGACCCTTGTTACCTCAGTTCGATTCTGGCTCAACGCGTTTCTTAAATTCTAGTTCATTTTTTTCTTGAGCGCTGGTAACCTCCTTGGCTTGGGATCGATCCTTAGCAATGCATGTTTTGTGAATTTTATTTGAGCGCCTTGTGAACCTCAAGCGCCCGGGTTCAACTTCCCATGGATTGCACTTTCTGTTTTTTTCATTCACATAACATTTTCCATATTATTTTTCTATTATTTCATTTTTATTTCATTGACTTCTAAAAATCACAAAAAATAGCAGATTAATCCAAATTGATCCAAACTTTTTTTCACTTTCTTGTTTTAATGTCTAGTTTCTTGTAGAATTAATTTCATGAATGGTGTACTTCTGGATTTTTAATGATGATTGTTTGTTTGCACATGATGTTCATTTGGACATGTTGAATTCATTTGCTTGTGAAATGCACATAGTTTGCCCAATTGATGTGAAACTTGACATGCTTGATCCTAACATGTGACCTGATTTTTGAGATTTGGTTTGGCATTTTTAGCATTTGTTATCACTGTTTTGGATACATGGACATTTCGTGTGACAATTTGTGTCACAATTTGTATGTTGCATTTGTACATTTTCATTCATATGCCATGTGATCTCTTCTGGAGTTGAATTTTTGTATGATGTTCATTCTTAACATGATAAGCTTGTATAAAAATTTTCATGATCATTGGATTAATTTCTGTTTTAATGTGGATTTTCTATGTTTGATGTCCAATTTTGATCACATTGTTTGCCTTTGCCTTATCTTGATTAATTGATGGCTTTGCCTTTTGATTTGGCTTTGGTCCTTTTGAGGACTCTTTCTTGTTTGAATGATTATGCTTCATGTGAAGTTTTGACTTCTGTTTTGGTCATTGACTTACCTTTGACCCTAGTCTTTGCACTAGTGGTTTGTACTCACCAATTGTGTTTGTGTTTCAGGTATCTAGCACTAATGGTTGGTTTGCTCATTATTTGAGATGCAAGTTGCTTTGTTTACTAACTATTGTTGTGTTGTAGGTCCATTGATGTGATGAACTCATTTGAGTGCTTGCATTTGAGACTTACCTTGTGTATAATTGTTGGATGATTCCACTGTTGTCTGTTTGGTTTTCTGAATACAATACTGATTGTTTGGCTTTTGTACAGGTACATTAGTCGCTTCTAGCTTGCTTTGCTTTGCTTTGGAGTGTGGTTGGTACACCACTGAGGTAGTTTAGCCTTCTAACTCCATGTAGTCTAGAAGCCCTGTCGCTTTTTTTGGCAGGCGTTTGGCTGAAGTCCTCCTTAAGAGGCATTGTTTGTGTTTGTTTATATCTGTGCCAAAGACCTCCTTGTCGAGGCATGTTACTTGTTAAGTCCTCATAAGTGAAGAGGCAATTGACAGATAGAAGAGACTAGCAATCAGTCCCCTGTTAGTCGTTGAGTCGTTCATTATGCTCGCACTACGTGCTGACGCTCTTGAACCTAACCCAAGATCCTTGTATAGAGTCGGTCAAGTGGAATGGAGTCCCTCATTCTGGACCCCCACGCTTTCATTGATTCAAGCTCACCCAGACCAGGGTTAAGAGCTATGAGGTCTAATCCTCATTACCTTTCATCTGCTCACCCTAACTCTCAATGTTAGTGGTTAAGAGCTTCAGCATACCCCTACAGTTTTGGCTTGTTTGTCGAGGTTGATATGACCCCTTGACTAAAGCGACCATTTGTCTGAGCCTCTTGTTTGTATATAGAGTGTGATGATTGTAACACCCTTCTAAAATACCCCAAATTAATTAAAACAACAAATATAAATCAGAGTAGATATGCAATTAAGGGTGTCACACTTGACACTTCACACCATTCACCAAAATAGTTTGTCATGCTCATTTATTAATCAAAATAAAATATTGCACAATTCGCAGCGGATATGCAACCATGTAACACATTACATGTAAAATCATTCAACAGCCAAATGAAAACAAGGTAAAACATCCCGTCCCGATGTTACATATACCAGAGCATGACCCACTAAGGAACTACACTAGACTCCAAGCACTAGCTTCTACTCAATCACTGCTCGTTACCTGAAACATAGTTGTAAGGGTGAGTTCCTCAATCGATATAATAAGCATTATAAAATATCATGTAATGCTAAGTAAATTAACACATTTCATCACCCTAATCATATCACACATTCAGCAACGGCAACATCAACTCAAATCATAATCATACTCAACCCAACACAAAACACACGTATAATATTGGAATACATCCATTCATATTATACGCCATACATATATTATGCAATGAGACTCCATGCATGCGGTACCGACTATTCGTGAACACATAGTTCAACCTCACCGATCAAACCCAGATACGGCTACCAAGCTCACTAGTCCCACTCATTTGAGACCTAGTGACTCACTCACTAATTCCTCACCATGGGAATTAGCTACCACCCCAAGGGCTATGCTATACACGCTAAATCACCTAGCATGCAAACATCAACAACAATCCACAATAACTCACTCACTAATTCCTCACCATGGGAATTAGCTACCACCATAAAGGCCATACTATGCACGCTAAATCACCTAGCATGCAAACATCAACAACAATCCAAGATAGACATATGCTCACACTCTAAGCCATAAACAGTCCATTCACAATTGCATATATAACAGATACATTCACAGCATTCTGCATACCATCATACATCATCGGCATTTTTATCACAGAATCATATCATGTCATGCCAAATAATAAATCACAGTATTAGCACACTCTACTAATACCTATACTGCTCAAGACAACGGGAAATGATCCCTACTATATCATACATCAGCTAAATTACATCACTCAGCTGAAACGACCAAAAACTGCACAACAACAGCTCAGAAAAATCCCACTTCTGCCCATACGCGTATGCCAAGCCCATACGCGTATTACCTGTCTCATACGCGTATGCTACGCGTACCACTTCTCCCATACGCGTACCAACAGAGACAAAACTACGTTTAAAACATCATCTTCTTCCTCCATACGCGTATGGCCTCACCCCATACGCGTACCACTCACAAGCTACGTGTAATACACGCGTATGGCGCGTATCAGCGCCAGATCCCTTCCCTCCAGGCCATCTCATACGCGTATTGCCTAGTGCCATACGCGTATGACCAGAAACCACAATTCCAGATCTGCTATGGGTTTTCTCTGCTACGAGATCTCTCAGATCCAACCTTCCACAGTCCAATTCTTTACACAACATTCATTCATATTGTCTAACACAGATCATACACATTCGATTTCACAATCTCTAACCTTATTACATCCAATTCCTACGAATTTTCTTCAATTATACTCATATCTCATTCATCCAAAAGTTCACAAATTTCAGCATTCATCATTCTAATTAGAGTCGATTCAATGGTTTATCACTACCCAGTACATGTTAACCCATAATACCCATTAAACGACGATAAACCCCCTTACCTGAGTTAATCCGGCAATCCTTTAGCTTCAAGCTTTTTCCTTCTCCTTCAACCCTTGTTCTCTTGCTCTTCCTTTTTGCCCTTTTCCACTTTTCTGTCGCTTCTCCCTTTTCACGTGAAAAAACCCTTTTTACCCAAAATGGGACTTTTTACTGATTCCAACTTTATATTCCAATAATAATAATTCCAATAATAATCCAATTATTTAATTAAATTAATAAATATACTATTAACTTAAATTAAATAATTATCATATTTTTATCGGGGTGTTACAACTCTCCCCCACTAAAAGAGTTTTCGTCCTCGAAAACATACCTCAAGCGAATAACTCTGGATAAGACTCCTTCATCTGACTCTCAAGTTCCCAAGTCACATTACCACCTGCTGGTCCTCCCCAAGCTACCTTTACCAAAGCAATCTCTTTACCCCGTAACTGCTTCAACTCTCGATCCTCGATCCTCATAGGTGATGTTTCAACAGTCAGGTTATCTCTCACCTGTACATCATCTACTTGGACCACATGCGACGGATCAGGAATGTACCTCCTCAACTGAGACACATGAAAAACCTCATGCAAATTCGCAAGCGACGGCGATAAAGCGATACGATAGGCTACCTCCCCTATCCTCTCCAGAATCTGATAAGGACCAATAAATCGAGGTGTCAACTTTTTCGACTTCAAAGCTCGACCAACCCCAGTTATCGGAGTAACACGAAGAAACACATGATCTCCCTCTTGGAACTCAAGTGACTTCCTCCTCTTGTCGTGATAACTCTTCTGACGACTCTGAGCAATCCTCATCTTCTCCTGAATCATCTTAATCTTTTCCGTAGTTTGTTGAACAATCTCCGGTCCAACCACAGCACTCTCACCGGACTCATACCAACATAAAGGTGTCCGACATCTCCTACCATACAAAGCTTCAAACGGTGCCATACCAATGCTCGAATGAAAACTATTGTTGTAGGTAAACTCAATCAAAGGTAAATAACAATCCCAAGCACCTCCCTTTTCCAAAACACAAGCCCTCAAAAGATCCTCCAGTGACTGAATCGTCCTCTCAGTCTGACCATCAGTCTGCGGATGATATGCAGAACTCAATCTCAGCTTAGTTCCCAAAGCCCTCTGCAAACCTTCCCAGAACTTCGATGTAAATCTAGGATCTCTGTCCGAAACAATACTCGACGGAATACCATGTAAACTTACAATCTTCTCAATATACAACTCGGCTAATCTCTCTAACGGATAATCCATTCTGATCGGAATGAAATGAGCCGATTTTGTCAATCTGTCAACAATCACCCAAATAGCTTCAAAATTCTTAATTGTCCTCGGTAAACCAGAAACAAAATCCATACTGATACTATCCCACTTCCACTCTGGAATACCCAACAGTTGCATTAGCCCAGACGGCTTCTGATGCTCAATCTTTGACTTCTGACAAGTCAAACAAGAATAAACAAAACTCGCAATTTCTCTTTTCATTCCCGGCCACCAAAATAACTTTTTCAAATCATGATACATCTTCGTAGCCCCAGGATGAATACTCAGGCCACTACGATGTCCTTCCTCAAGAATACTCTTCTTAAGTTCGGTAACATCCGGAATACACACCCGATTACCAAATTTCAAAACACCATTCTCATCAACTCTGAATTCACCACCTTGACCTTGATTCACTAGAGTCAACTTATCAACCAAAAGCACATTGGATTTCTGACCCTCTCTAATCTCATCCAGAATACCACTCGTTAACTTCAACATTCCCAATTTAACACTATTGTGAGTACTCTCACACACCAAACTCAAGTCTCTAAACTGCTCAATTAAATCCAATTCCTTAACCATTAACATAGACATGTGCAATGATCTCCGACTCAATGCATCAGCCACTACGTTTGCTTTACCCGGATGGTAATTCAAACCAAAGTCATAATCCTTCAGAAACTCTAACCATCTCCTCTGTCTCATATTCAGCTCTTTCTGATCAAACAAATACTTTAAACTTTTATGGTCACTGAAAACCTCAAATCTTGACCCGTACAAGTAATGCCTCCATAACTTCAGAACAAATACCACAGCTGCCAACTCTAAATCGTGTGTCGGATAGTTCCTCTCATGAACCTTCAGTTGTCTCGAAGCATAAGCTACAACCTGCTTATTCTGCATCAAAACACCACCTAAACCCAACAATGAAGCATCACAGTAAACCTCAAATGGTTCCGACGGACTTGGTAATATCAGAATAGGAGCAGTAGTTAACCTTCTCTTTAACTCTTGGAAACCTTCTTCACATTTTGAGTCCCAAACAAACGCTTGCCCCTTTCTAGTCAACATCGTCAACGGTAACGCCAACTTAGAAAATCCCTCAATGAATTTCCTATAATAACCTACAAGTCCAAGAAAACTCCTTATCTCAGAAACTGACTTCGGAGCTTCCCACTTAGATACCGCTTCTATCTTAGAAGGATCAACAGCAACACCACCTCTTGAAACCACATGACCAAGAAAACTAACCTCTTCTAACCAAAATTCACACTTGGACAGTTTAGCAAATAACTTCTTTTCTCGTAGAACTCCTAAAACCACTCTCAAATGTTCAGCATGCTCTTCTTCAGATTTCGAATACACCAAAATATCGTCAATAAACACCACAACAAACTTGTCTAGGTACGGATGGAAAATCCTATTCATATACTCCATAAATACCCCAGGCGCATTAGTCACACCAAAAGGCATTACAGAATACTCATAATGTCCATACCTTGTTCTGAAAGCAGTCTTTTGAATATCCTCAGTTTTCACACGTATCTGATGATACCCCGATCTCAAATCTATTTTGCTGAACACACTCGCACCAACCAACTGATCCATCAAATCATCAATCCTCGGCAACGGATACCGATTCTTGATCGTCACTTTATTCAGTTGCCTGTAGTCCACACACAACCTCATAGTACCTTCTTTCTTCTTAACCAATAACACTGGTGCGCCCCACGGTGACACACTCGGACGAATAAATTTCTTATCCAACAGATCTTCCAGCTGACTCTTCAATTCAGTTAACTCAACAGCAGACATACGGTACGGAGCCATCAATATCGGCCTAGTACCAGGTACCAAATCAATCGAGAACTCAAATTCACGCTCTGGCGGTAATTCATTCACTTCTTCAGGAAACACATCAGGAAAATCACACACCACGGCTAGATCGCAAATCACCAGTTTATCTTTAGCCTCCAAAGTCGCTAACAGCATAAACAACTCTGCCCCATCTGCTACTGCCTCATTCACCTGCCTTGCTGATAGAAACAAACTCTTTCCTTCCTCAATCTCAGGAAAGATCACAGTCTTATCAAAACAGTTGATATAAACTCGGTTAAACACCAACCAGTTCATACCCAAGATAACATCAATCTGCACTAGTGGAAGACACACGAGGTCCATCCCAAAGTCTCTACCAAAAATACTCAAAGGACAATTTAAACAAACTGAAGTAGTAGTCACTGAACCCTTCGCAGGAATATCAATCACCATACTCCCATGCATCTCAGATATCTCTAATTTAAGTTTCACAGCACCATCCAAAGATATAAAGGAATGATTCGCACCTGTGTCAATAGTAGCTACAAGAGGAAAGCCATTAATATAACACGTACCTCGGATCAAACGATCATCTGCAGAAGTCTCAGAACCCGATAAAGCAAAGACCTTGCCTCCCGAATGGTTCTCTTTCTTCGGCTTAGTACACTGTGGACTGATGTGACCCACCTCTCCACAGTTGAAACAAGTCATAGTCTTCAACCGGCACTCTGCAGCCAAGTGACCACCTTTGCCACACTTGAAACACTTCTTCTCAGTACTGGTACACTCATGGACACGATGTCCAGCCTGACCACATCTGTAACACTTAGCATGGGCACTGGAGTCTCCCCCACTAGGTCTTTTCATCCCACTCGGTCTCTGGAAACCTTTGCCAGCTGCATACGGTTTCCCACGATCATTCTGATTCTTGCCTTTCCTATCAACCCTCTGCTGATAGCTCTCCGTTCTGGCCTTGGTATCCTGTTCAAAAATCCTGCAACAGTCAACCAAGTCAGAAAACACTCTGATCCGCTGATACCCAATAGCCTGCTTTATCTCGGGACGTAACCCGTTCTCAAACTTCACACATTTTGAAAATTCCCCAGTAGCCTCATCATAGGGAGTGTAATACTTCGACAGCTCTGTGAACTTAGCAGCATACTCAGTAACAGACCGGTTGCCCTGCTTCAATTCTAAGAACTCTATCTCTTTCTTTCCTCTGACATCCTCTGGAAAGTACTTCCTCAGGAATCTCTCTCTGAACACCGCCCAAGTGATCTCAGCATTCCCAGCAGCTTCTAACTCAGTGCGGGTAGCAACCCACCAATCATCTGCTTCCTCTGACAGCATATGCGTACCGAACCTGACCTTCTGGTTATCGGCACACTCAGTCACTCGGAAGATCCTCTCGATCTCCTTCAACCACTTCTGAGCACCATCTGGATCGTATGCTCCCTTGAACATTGGAGGATTGTTCTTCTGGAACTCACTCAGTTGACGAGCAGCTCCCAATCCCACAACATTCGGATTCCCTCCAAGTACTCCAACTAGCATACCCAGAGCCTCAGCAATCGCAGCATCGTCTCTACCTCTTCCAGCCATCTCTATTCTGAAAACCCAACAAGCTAAAACAATAAGTACGGATAGGGTTACACAACACCTATCACATACAGGGAAACAGAATAATTACGACTCGACTCGACCGACTATGCTCTGATACCACTAATGTAACACCCTTCTAAAATACCCCAAATTAATTAAAACAACAAATATAAATCAGAGTAGATATGCAATTAAGGGTGTCACACTTGACACTTCACACCATTCACCAAAATAGTTTGTCATGCTCATTTATTAATCAAAATAAAATATTGCACAATTCGCAGCGGATATGCAACCATGTAACACATTACATGTAAAATCATTCAACAGCCAAATGAAAACAAGGTAAAACATCCCGTCCCGATGTTACATATACCAGAGCATGACCCACTAAGGAACTACACTAGACTCCAAGCACTAGCTTCTACTCAATCACTGCTCGTTACCTGAAACATAGTTGTAAGGGTGAGTTCCTCAATCGATATAATAAGCATTATAAAATATCATGTAATGCTAAGTAAATTAACACATTTCATCACCCTAATCATATCACACATTCAGCAACGGCAACATCAACTCAAATCATAATCATACTCAACCCAACACAAAACACACGTATAATATTGGAATACATCCATTCATATTATACGCCATACATATATTATGCAATGAGACTCCATGCATGCGGTACCGACTATTCGTGAACACATAGTTCAACCTCACCGATCAAACCCAGATACGGCTACCAAGCTCACTAGTCCCACTCATTTGAGACCTAGTGACTCACTCACTAATTCCTCACCATGGGAATTAGCTACCACCCCAAGGGCTATGCTATACACGCTAAATCACCTAGCATGCAAACATCAACAACAATCCACAATAACTCACTCACTAATTCCTCACCATGGGAATTAGCTACCACCATAAAGGCCATACTATGCACGCTAAATCACCTAGCATGCAAACATCAACAACAATCCAAGATAGACATATGCTCACACTCTAAGCCATAAACAGTCCATTCACAATTGCATATATAACAGATACATTCACAGCATTCTGCATACCATCATACATCATCGGCATTTTTATCACAAAATCATATCATGTCATGCCAAATAATAAATCACAGTATTAGCACACTCTACTAATACCTATACTGCTCAAGACAACGGGAAATGATCCCTACTATATCATACATCAGCTAAATTACATCACTCAGCTGAAACGACCAAAAACTGCACAACAACAGCTCAGAAAAATCCCACTTCTGCCCATACGCGTATGCCTATGCCCATACGCGTATGACCCATTTCCAAGCCAAGCCCATACGCGTATTACCTGTCCCATACGCGTATGCTACGCGTACCACTTCTCCCATACGCGTACCAATAGAGACAAAACTACGTTTAAAACATCATCTTCTTCCTCCATACGCGTATGGCCTCACCCCATACGCGTACCACTCACAAGCTACGCGTAATACACGCGTATGGCGCGTATCAGCGCCAGGTCCCTTCCCTCCAGGCCATCTCATACGCGTATTGCCTAGTGCCATACGCGTATGACCAGAAACCACAATTCCAGATCTGCTATGGGTTTTCTCTGCTACGAGATCTCTCAGATCCAACCTTCCACAGTCCAATTCTTTACACAACATTCATTCATATTGTCTAACACAGATCATACACATTCGATTTCACAATCTCTAACCTTATTACATCCAATTCCTACGAATTTTCTTCAATTATACTCATATCTCATTCATCCAAAAGTTCACAAATTTCAGCATTCATCATTCTAATTAGAGTCGATTCAATGGTTTATCACTACCCAGTACATGTTAACCCATAATACCCATTAAACGACGATAAACCCCCCTTACCTGAGTTAATCCGACAATCCTTTAGCTTCAAGCTTTTTCCTTCTCCTTCAACCCTTGTTCTCTTGCTCTTCCTTTTTGCCCTTTTCCACTTTTCTGTCGCTTCTCCCTTTTCACGTGAAAAAACCCTTTTTACCCAAAATGGGACTTTTTACTGATTCCAACTTTATATTCCAATAATAATCCAATTATTTAATTAAATTAATAAATATACTATTAACTTAAATTAAATAATTATCATATTTTTATCGGGGTGTTACAATGATTGCTTGTGTGTTTGCTTTTGGTATGTTTATTTACTATTTGAATTGACTTGCTTCCTGTGCAAGTTAGGTTCTGTTTAGATACCTCAACCTAGGGCTATTGTGGATTGCATGACAACTATTAGGCTCGAGTCAGTCTCCCTTTTAGTTTGTTATTCCCCGGTCTCTGGTTAGGAGAGTTTTTCCCTTGTTAAGGGGAACTACGTCGCCCTGATTCTCATACCAGATGAGATACGTAGGCAGGAGATCGTGCGAGATCTCTCCGGGCACCCTTTTTCTTTTTCGACCTTTTTGTTTCTTTTGACGTCTCAGCGTCTCTTTTTGTTTGCTTGACAACTATTAGGCTCGAGTCTTAGTCTCCCTATTAGTTTGTTGTCTCCTTTCCCCTGTTAAGGGGAACTACATCGCCCTGATTCTCATACCAGATGAGATACGTTGGCAGGAGATCGAGCGAGATCTCTCCGGGCAAACCTTTTTGTTTCTTTTGACGTCTCAGCGTCTCTTTTTGTTTGCATGACAACTATTAGGCTCGAGTCTTAGTCTCCCTATTAGTTTGTTGTCTCCTTTCCCCTGTTAAGGGGAACTACGTCGCCCTGATTCTCATACCAGATGAGATACGTAGGAAGGAGATCGTGCGAGATCTCTCCGGGAGCCCTTTTTTCTTTTTTATGTGTTGTCTTTTGTGTGTCAACCTTCTTGTTTCTTTTGACGTTGCAGCGTCTCTTTTGGTTTGTGCAACTATTAGGCTCGAGCTCTAGTCTCCCTATTAGTTTGTTCTTCCCCCTGTTAAGGGGAACTACGTCGCCCTGATTCTCATACCAGATGAGATACGTAGGCAAGAGATCGAGCGAGATCTCTCCGGGCACCCTTTTTCTTTCTCAACCTTTTGTCTTGTGTGTGTCAACCTTCTTGTTTCTTTTGACGTCTCAGCGTCTCTTTTTGTTTGCATGACAACTATTAGGCTCGAGTCTTAGTCTCCCTTTTAGTTTGTTGTCTCCTTTCCCCTGTTAAGGGGAACTACGTCGCCCTGATTCTCATACCAGATGAGATACGTAGGCAGGAGATCGAACGAGATCTCTCCGGGCAACCTTTTTCTTTTTTGTGTGTGTTTTTGTGTGACAACTATTAGGCTCGAGTTCCAGACTCCCTATTAGTTTGTTTATTCAACCTTTCTGTTCTTCTGACGTCTCAGCGTCTCTATGTGTTTGTGTGACGACTATTAGGTTCGAGTTCCAGACTCCCTATTAGCTTGTTAATCTAATAACCTTTTGCTTTGGTGTTCGCTGGTTAGCGTGTGTTTGTTTGGAGTCGGATGTAAGTCCAGGTTTGGCATTCTGTTTCCTTGTTTGTGTGGTTTGTTTGGAGTCGGATGTAAGTCCAGGTTTGGCATTCTGTTTCCTTGTTGGTGTTGTTTGTTTGGAGTCGGATATAAGTCCATGGATTGGCATTCTGTTTCCTTGTTGAGTTTGTTTCTTTTGACGTCTCAGCGTCTCTTTTTGGTGTTTTGTTTCGGCGTGAGTTAGCCGAACTACGAGTGTTCTGATTCTTCTCTGGATAGAGAAGATACGTAGGCATAGGATGCGATATCCTAGCGAGCATGTTTCCCATTTCCCCGAACTACGTTGACTCTGATGTTTGTTTCTGACAAACTACGTAGGCCCAGAATGTGACATCCTGCCGAGTCCGCTTCCTCCATTTTCTTTCACCTGTTTATTATTCTAGTGTTTGTGCATATTCTTTGAGCAATTTATTAGTAACCTTATTCTATTCTTTTGAGCGTGGATCCCGTCGAGTACGACGGACGTGAAGGGTGCTAATATCTTCCCCTTGCGTAACCGACTCCCGTACCTTGCAATCTCTGGTCGTAAGACCGTTCCTTTCCCTTTATTAGGTTAGTCATGTGCTCCTTTTCCGTCATAGGATGAAAAGCGTCGGTGGCGGCTCTGTGTTTTTCCCGCCGGTTGTTTTTCGTGTTGCGACAGCTGGCGACTCTGCTGGGGAATAAGTTGACCTCTTGCTGGTCCATCTTCCCTAAGCGAGTCAATCCTAGCGCTCCTTAGAGTAGTTTTGGTTGCTTTTACTTCTTATTTATTGCATTTGTGATTATTATACTGTGATTGTATATATTTGCATATGTGTTTGCATGCATCATATTATTACTGTGCTGGATTCTGGACAGGTTTGGTTCCTTTGATTTGGGGTGGGTGTTCTGAGTGGGGCTAAAACCCAGGCCCGAGTATACACCTAGGATTAGCGTGGTCTCACGTCTCCTCACATGTTAGATCAACATGTTGTTGCGACGTGGCATACCACAGCCGGACGAGGTTCATCTGAGAGAGCTCTTCCGGGTGGAGTAGTCCACTTTGGTTGGGTTACCTCTTTTGAGTTGTTGACTTCGGTGACCTTTCTTTCCCGGATCTTTGGTTTAGATGATCTTATGAGAGCTGCAACGGCACGCCCGAAAGGGCAAACCCGTTGAGTATCTTGTCTGATTGTCGAGGCCATTATCCGCCTTAGGATGACCTTGTTAGAATTCACCTGTGAGGGGAGAGTTTAATTCCTACAGATGCAGTTTCTGATGGTGACTCTACGGTGACTTTGGTTCAGTCGGATTTATGGATATTTATTTCTGAGACGCCGGAGTTCTGTCCTTGGTATTTATCAGCGGGTTCCGTTTATTTCGGATCCCCGGGTTGAATTTGGGGTTGCTTGTCCGAATGATCAGTGGTTTTCCTGTGATGACGGTGGTATATCCTCAGATTCCGTTTATTTCGGAACCCCGAGTTGGATTTATGGTTACTCAGTCCCTCAGATGGTTGTGATCAGTCCAGAGACCGGAATATCCGTACAGTTGACGTTCAGATGACTTGGAGGATGGCACTGTGACTAGCATTCATGCATCTACATCACTCCCATTTTGCATTCATCCGCATCTAACTCATGACTATCCATACTCAAGGTACATTCTCAATTGAGATTCTGGTTGAGAGACATCCTGATGTCAGAATGTTATTGTCAAATTATTATCCGTCTCGATGAAGCCAGAATCAAAGGACAGAATATTCCTCATACGGATAGACATTGCATTCATGCGGGAGTCATAATAACCTGTCTTCTGTTTTGCAGGTGTCAGTATCTAACATGTTTGATTGAATCATGAATCACTGCTTGCGCACGCCGAGTCATTCCTCTGCACGTAGCTCGTCCACACAGATACCCTACCAGACGCAACAAACCCAGGTTGGGGAAGAATGGTAGATATTGCGGTGAAAAAAGATAGATTTGGGGTTGGCTATCAGTCGGGCCAAGGCTCGTCTGGACAGAGCAGAGGACGTCGTCTGCCATTCACGTTCACCAGTGCTGGAATGTTGGATCCAGATCACATCTGTGCGGTGGGTGAAGAGATCGACAGTGACTGCGAGCTGGATTCGTGGATAAAACCGTGCGTACCAGGGATGGAGATCCAGAACTAGAAGGCCGAAAAGATCATCACTGTCACTCTACGTGAAGAGTAATATTTCTGTTTTTCAATTCTGTCTGCATGAAAGCCATACGTTTTGCCCGAAACGTAATGGTTCATTGTAAGGGCCACCTCATGTGTTTCATTTTTGCAACATTTGCATTATTAATAAATGGATGTTTTTCGCATTAAAAGCGGTGTTCCCTGTTTTTCATTTATTTTTGCAGTTTAAAAACAAAATAATAAAAATGGCAATGGTTATTTTCATTTTTCTTCCTTTTAATTTGCTTCGTTCCGGCTCTAAAGCAATGAATGAATCAACATTCATGCAGATGCGATCATTCTCCGGATCTCATTGATAACAATCCTGTTACACCCTCATATGACTTCGACAATCCGATCTATCATGCCGAAGAAGAAGGCGAAGAAGATTGTGAACTGCCGGAGGAATTAGCCAGGTTGTTGAAACAAGAGGAGAAGGTGATTCAACCACACGAGGAGCAAGTCGAGATTGTGAATCTGGGTACCGAGGAGGTCAGAAAGGAAGTGAAAGTTGGAGCCGCTTCAGAGGAAAATGTCAAGAGAAGAATGGTAGCCCTGTTGAAAGAGTATGTTGGTATCTTCGCCTAGTCTTATCAAGATATGCCAGGGTGGAATACCGTTATTGTTGTGCACAAGCTACCATTGAGAGAAGACTGTCCTCCAGTGAAGCAGAAGTTGCGGTGCCAAAGAAGGATGGAAAAGTGAGGATGTGTGTGGACTACCGGGATTTGAATAGAGCTAGCCCGAAGGATGATTTCCCATTACATCACGTCGATGTGTTGGTGGATAATACAACTCAATTCTCGGTGTTTTCCTTCATGGATGGCTTTTCTGGCTATAATCAAATCAAAATGTCGCCAGATGATATGGAGAAAACAACGTTCATCACACCGTGGGGCACTTTTGTTATAAGGTGATGCCATTCGGTCTCAAGAACGCCGGTGCCACGTATCAAAGAGTTATGGTGACTTTGTTTCATGATATGATTCATCATGAAATCGAATGCTATGTTGATGACATGATAGCAAAGTCTCAAACAGAAGAGGGGCATCTGGTAGATCTGGCCAAATTGTTTGACTGGTTGAGACAATTCAAGCTGAGGTTGAATCCGAATAAATGCACTTTCGGAGTGCGGTCCGGTAAGTTGTTGGGGTTTGTTGTGAGTGAAAGAGGAATCGAGGTTGATCCTGCTAAAGTAAAAGCAATACAAGAAATGCCTGAACCGAGAACAGAAAAGGAGGTTCATGGTTTCTTAGGTAGATTGAACTACATTTCACGGTTCATATCTCATCTAACAGCCACGTGTGAACCCATATTCAAGCTGTTAAGAAAAGATCAAACGGTCAGGTGGAATAATGATTGCCAAGCGGCATTTGAAAAAATAAAAGAATATTTGCAGGAGCCTCCGATTCTGATGCTTCCTATGGAGGGATGGCCATTAATTCTGTACTTGACAGTCCTCGAGGGGTCTATGGGGTGTGTACTGGGGCAGCATGACGAGTCTGGTCGAAAAGAGCATGCAATTTACTACCTTAGCAAAAAGTTTACCGACTGTGAAATAAGATATTCACTGCTCGAGAAAACTTGCTGCGCTTTGGTATGGGCTGCTCGCCGGCTAAGACAGTATATGCTGGTTCATACCACTTTGTTGATTTCCAAGATGGATTCAATCAAGTATATTTTTGAGAAGCCAGCATTGACCAGACGGGTTGCGAGATGGCAAATGATTTTGACTGAATACGATATTCAGTATACCTCTCAGAAAGCAATCAAGGGGAGTGTATTGTCTGATTACCTCGCCCAACAACCCATTGAGGATTATCAACCGATGAAGTTTGAGTTCCCTGATGAGGATATCATGTTTCTCAAATCGAAGGATTGTGAGGAACCGATCCCGGAGGAGGGGCCTGACCCTGAGTCCGAATGGATTCTGATGTTTGATGGGGCCATTAACGTGAATGGTAGTGGAGTTGGTGCTGTTTTGGTTACGCCGAAAGGATCCCACATTCCTTTTGCTGCCCGACTAACGTTTGAATGCACCAACAATGTGGCTAAGTACGAAGCTTGTATCCTGGGTATCGGACCTCGGTGCGTACATCTACTGGGGCAACGCCTTTCTCGCTTGTGTATGGAATGGAAGTCGTGCTACCAGTTGAGGTTCAGATTCCGTCGTTGAGAGTCCTGATGGACGTGAAATTGAAAGAGGCGGAATGGGTAAGGACTCGGTACGAAGAGTTGAGCCTGATTGAGGAAAAAAGGCTGGCGGCCATTTGTCATGGGCAGTTGTACCAGCAGCGAATGAAGCGTGCTTTTGACCGAAAGGTACGACCTCGTGTGTATCATGCGGGAGATATGGTGTTGAAAAGGATCCTTCCTCCTCAGAACGATCGTAGGGGAAAGTGGACACCCAATTATGAAGGTCCATTCGTGGTCAAGAAGGTTTTCTCTGGCAGAGCCTTGTTGTTGACGACCATGGATGGCGAGGATTTTCCATCCCCTTTGAATGCAGACGCAGTTAAAAAAATACTTCGTATAAGAGACCTGCTGGACGAAAAAATTAAAATAGTCCAGGCAAAAATGGGCATCCCGGCGAACCGAAAAAAAAAAGAAAAAGGTTCGGGCAAAAATTAGGGATAAAGAAAAAAAACTGTACACCCGGCAAGTCGAAAATCCCACAAGGGCGGCTTGGGCAAAAAAGGGTATCCCGGTGGACTGAAAACCCGAAAGGGCGGTCCAGGCAAAAGAGGGATTGAAACGAACAACTGCATCTATCATGATCGTTTGTGTTTTGGTTAAGACACGTGGATAATCCCCGGCAGGGATCGGTCGGAAGCGTCTTGTTCAGAAGGCAGAAAGCACGGAGAGTTTTGAGGACATATGGGGTGTAACCGAGTTGGAACTCGATGAGATCATGGGTTCACATTGCCATTAGGATAGATTTTTCCTTTTGTGCGTAATTACCTCTTTTCAGGAATTGTTTCCTTTGTATTTCTCAGTTACGAGCCACCTTTTTCAATCAATAAAATGCATATTCAGTCAAATAATTTTGTTTTTTGTTTTCATTACCGCTTTGATTGCAAAAACATCCAGTTATTTTTGATAAAGAATCTTTGCATTTTGAGACATAGGGTCCCTTCCAATGCATGTTCATAAGATTGAAAACTTGAAATCTTATTCGAAAGGTTGAGTGACCCAGGTGTTGAAACTTTGGCACGCCTGGGGCACGTTTTTATCTAACGATCTCTTTTGCAGGTGCTGTTAGATATTTTCACTCACTTGCAGGTTGTGATGTGAAGCCTTTTGGCAAAAGAATCCTTTGAAGTCCAATCAGGGACGAGGGATAGAAGAACAGTGAAAAGACAGAGAAAGAATGGTGACGATCCTAGAGGGTAATCAAGAAGACTCTTCAAAGTCTGAGGATTAGAGAGTTGGCCCGGATCTGAGAAGGTCGTGTGTCTCGAAGTAGAGAAAAGCCGAGGATACAAGGTGATGAACCCGAAGAGACCAGATGAGTCTGGGAGCTCTCAAAGGTGAAAAATTGTAACCATGGTTAGATGGTGAATACCAGCGTTCGACGAGTCGACAGGTGTTCCGTGTCAAATATTCCGTACCTCCCTAGCAGATTCGAGATCGGTGTTTCCTCGGCAGTTAGGCCTGAGGTTGGTTGTCTCCCCAGCAGTTTGAGATTGTTATCTCCCCAGCGGATTCGAGATCGGTGTTTCCTCAGCAAGCCAGGCCTGAAGGTTGCTGTTTCCCCTAGCAGGGTTAAGAGTGTTATTTCCCTAGCAAGTCTGAAGGTTGCTGTTTCCCCAACGGAGGGATGTGTTGGTAGTTTTTTTCCCCAGTGAAATCCCCAAGCAGACCGGGTTCAGTGGAGGTCGTCCCTAGTGAGGATTATCCTTTCCCCAACAGCGGTGCTATTCCCCAGCAGGGTGGAGATTGGAGTGATATTGAGCTCCTCAGCAGAGTGGCTCGTGCCGTCCCCGGAGGGGGGTACTTTTTATGCATTCATCATTTAGAAAAGCATAGCATATTGTGTAAGAACAAAAATTATTCTTAAACAGATTCCAGGATTTTGATGATAACAAAGGATGAAACCAAAAATGGCACTCTAACGAAAAGTTTCTAAGTGTGCAGGATTCTAAACAAGAAGAAAGGAATCTGATTACGTCATCAGATACAGAATCAAATCAGATACAAATTATCAGAAGATCAGAAGCATCTGAAGTATAAACGCGCTCTAGAAGTTCTGACTCTGAGCAAAACAACATATCAGAATATCAGAAACATCTGAAGAAGAAGCGCGCTCTAGAAGTTCTGACTCTGAGCAACGGTATATCAGAAATTCCAGAAGTCTCAAGATCATCTGAAGACAACACTGGAAATCTAAAAGATGAGGACTATCAGAAGCTCAGAAGCCACATCTCAAGATCTCAGTCTAATAGAGCAACGCAGACTCTGATAATGGTTTTTCCTTATCCAGAAAGAGTAACGGCAACTTCAACTTCAAATGGAAAGAAACTATAATTGGAAAGAAGTTATTCAGGGAGAAAAACTTGTTCTGGCAAGAAACAACAAAGTTATGGCATTAAACTCTCATCAAGACTAAATCTCTGCTATTACTACAAACGGTCGTTTTTCACCTCTATATAAAGAACGACGAACCTCATTGAGAGACACACCTGAGCGCACAGAATTACTCTACTCTCTCTCTAATCTTTCACGAGCTTTTGCTCATAACGTGAAACTTCTTATCTGCTCTAATTGTTGTAATACTTGCTTTATACTAGAAGCACTCTAGATTACAGTTCTGTTTTTACCTCAATTGGTTTAATTCCTCAAGTGACTCTGCGCAATCTGTATACTTGAGAGGACTAAGAGATCTTTCTCTTAGACGTTGGTTGTAATAATCTTTCAAGATTAGTGGATTAAGTCCTTGTTGAAGGCGAAATCACCTTGGTCGGGTGGACTGGAGTAGCTTTGTGTTATAAGCGAACCAGTATAAAATCCTGTGTGATTTTATTTTGCAAAAGCGCTTATTTTCCAAAACAATTCAAACCCCCATTTCTTGTTTTTCTCACCTTCAATTGGTATCAGAGCTTCGGCTCTGTTATTGATTTTCCAATCAAACACTTAACCGTGTAGAGATATCCAGAACGAGAAAAACTATGGCCCACACAAATGAAAGAGACAGTTACAATGCTAAGCCTCTGGTCTTTGATGGAGAGAAATTCGATTACTGGAAAGATAGAATTGAAAGTTTCTTTCTAGGATATGATGCTGATCTCTGGGTCATTGTCACAGATGGATACAAACCTCCTGTAACAGATGATGGAGTTGAAGTTCCTAGAAGTAAGATGTCAGATGATCAGAAGCGTATTTTCAAGAATCATCACAAGGCCAGAACCATACTTCTCAATGCTATATCTTACAACGAGTATGAAAAGATCACCAACAGGGAAACAGCCAAAGACATACTTGACTCTCTGAGGATGACTCACGAAGGAAACTCTCAGGTCAAAGAAACAAAGGCTCTGGCTCTTATCCAGAAATATGAAGCCTTCAAAATGGAGGATGACGAAGCCATAGAGGTAATGTTCTCTAGATTCCAAACTCTTATTGCAGGTCTCAAAGTTCTAAACAAAGGATACACAACTGCAGACCACATCAAAAAGATAGTCAGAAGCTTGCCAAAGAAGTGGAGACCCATGGTCACTGCTCTGAAGCTGTCAAAGGATCTGAACAACATCAGTCTTGAAGAGCTTGTCAGTTCCCTCAGAAGCCATGAGATAGAACTAGAGGAAGATGAGCCTCAGAAGAAGAACAAGTCTGTAGCATTAAAGTCCAGATCTGAAAAACGCAAATCTGACAGAACCAAAGCATTCCAGGCCGAAACAGAAGATGCTGATGACTCTGAACAGGAAGATTCTGATGATGAAGAAGAATTGTCCCTCCTAACCAGAAGAGTTAAACAACTCTGGAAAAAGAGGAACAATAACTTCAGGAGACCAAGACCCAGAGGGGATCGATCAGAATCAACGTCTAAAGGTAAAACTAACAAAGATGTTACTTGTTATGAATGTAAAGAAACAGGTCACTACAGGAACGAATGCCCAAAGTTAAAGAAAGACAGCTCCAGAAAAGAGAGCTTCAAGAAAAACTCCCTCAGAACCAAGAAGGGATTAATGGCCACCTGGGATGATAGCGAATCTGAATCATCAGAATCTGACTCTGATGAACAGGCCAATGTGGCGTTCATGGCTACCACATCCAGGACCACCTCAGATGAAGAATCTGAATCAAAAGAGGTATTTTCTGAACTCTCTCGATCTGACCTAGAATCATGCTTGTCAGAAACTCTTAGCTCATATCAGAAACTAAAACAAAAATTTAAAGCAATAAAAGGCTGTCTTGAAGAAAAATTTGAAGAATGTGGCAAACTTGAGATGACAATTCTAGAACTAAAAGATGAAAACAAAATTTTAACATCACTAAAAGATGCAGCAAAGAAAAATTGTTTAAAACTAGAAGAAGCATTATCTCAAGCACCACAAACTTCAAATACAATAATTTATAAATACGAAAAAGCCTTTCAAAAGTTTCTGAAAAATGGGATAGGAAGGAGTGTAATGGCATCCATGATTTATGGAGTCAGTCAGAACAATAGAAAAGGAATTGGGTATGATCCTAAGGAAGATAAAACTTCTACTAGTGACCAACTTAAATCTCCATTTTCATATCACTATACACACACACAAGAACAAAAATTTGAAAATGCTAGAAAACCCAAAGTGTTAAGAAACTCTGGGAAAACTAATCAGAAAGGACCCAAGAGACTCTGGGTACCAAAAGATAAGATTGTTTATGTTGCAGATATCTTATGCAGCAAAGTTCAAACACCAGTCATGGTACCTGGACTCTGGATGCTCGCGACACATGACGGGAAGAAAGTCTATGTTCCAAAGCCTGGAACTTAAAGACGCTGGATTCGTAGGCTTCGGAGGAGATCAGAAAGGAAGGATCAAAGGCTCCGGAACTATTGGTAATGGTACTCTTCCCTCTATATCTGATGTCCTTTACGTAGAAGGATCAATGCATAATTTGTTATCCATAAGTCAATTAATTGATAACGGTTATGATGTGATCTTTAATCAAAAAACATGTAAAGCCATAAATCAAAACAATGGTTCTGGCCTATTCACAGGCAAGAGGAAAAACAATATTTATAAAATTAATCTTTCTGATTTAAAAGAACAAAATGTGAAATGTCTGATGTTTGTTCACGAAGAGCAATGGGTATGGCATAGACGCTTGGGCCACATTAGCATGAGGAAATTATCTCAGCTAAAAAAACTCGAGTTAGTCAGAGGCCTACCTAAACTGAAGTTCTCTTCAGATGCTCTATGTGAAGCATGTCAGAAAGGAAAATTTTCAAAAACATCTTTCAAAAAGAAAACTATTGTTACTACCTCTAAGCCTCTGGAACTTCTTCACATTGATCTATTTGGTCCTGTGAAAACAGCATCAGTCAATGGAAAGAAGTACGGACTAGTCATTATTGATGATTTCAGTCGCTGGACATGGGTGAAATTCCTAAAACAAAAGAGTGAGTCTCACTCTGTATTCACTAGTTTCTGCTCCAAAGTGCAAAAAGAATTTGACTCTAAAATTATCAGAGTCAGAAGTGATCATGGTGGGGAATTCGAAAATAAATCCTTTGAGGAATTATTTGACTCTAATGGAATATCCTATGATTTCTCCTGCCCTAGAACTCCACAACAAAATGGAGTTGTAGAGAGGAAGAATAGGACACTCCAAGAGATGGCCAGAACTATGATCAACGAAACTAATGTGGCTAAGCACTTTTTGGGCTGAAGCTGTAAATACAGCGTGTTACATTCAGAATAGAATCTCCATAAGACCTATTCTGGAAAAGACTCCCTATGAACTGTGTAAAGGAAGGAAACCAAACATTTCATATTTTCATCCATTTGGATGTTCTTGCTTTATTTTAAACACTAAAGAACATCTGAACAAATTTGATTCCAAAGCACAGAAAGGTATTATGTTAGGATACTCAAAACGCTCTAAAGGCTACAGAGTATACAATACATAAACCAAAATTGTGGAAGAATCAATTCATGTCAGATTTGACGATAAGCTTGACCCTGAAAAGTCAAAGCTAGTTGAAAATTTTGCAGATTTAGAAATCACTCTTGCAGGATCTGACAAAGCTCCAGAAGCAACTGCCACTCAGAATTCTGAGGAAATTAATCCTCTATCAATCCCAAAGAAAGCTAAAAGTCGCCTCAACGTATCTGAAGAATTGATTCTAGGCAACAAGGACGAACCTGTCAGAACCAGATCTACCTTCAGGACGTCTGAAGAGACTCCTCTGGGACTAGTGTCTCTGATCGAGCCTACGTCCTGTGATGAAGCACTTCAAGATAACGACTGGGTTCTAGCCATGCAAGAAGAATTAGACCAATTCACAAAGAATGATGTCTGGGATCTTGTTCCCAAGCCCAGAAGCACTCACGTTATCGGAACCAGATGGGTATTCAGAAACAAGCTGAACGAGAAAGGAGAATTCGTCAAAAACAAAGCTCGACTGGTAGCTCAAGGTTACAGACAACAAGAAGGTATTGACTACAATGAAACCTTTGCTCCAGTCGCAAGGTTAGAATCTATTCGTCTTCTTGTATCTTTCGCTATAAACCATTCTATTAAATTATATCAAATGGATGTCAAGAGCGCATTCCTTAATGGTTATATATCAGAAGAAGTGTATGTCAACCAACCTCCAGGTTTTGAAAATCCAAATTTTCCAGAACATGTTTTTAAACATAAAAAATCTTTATATGGACTTAAACAAGCTCCTAGAGCTTGGTATGAACGTTTAAGTAACTTTCTTCTGGAACACAATTTTATCAGAGGGAAAGTTGACTCTACACTCTTCTGTAAGAACCTTAACAATGATCTCATGATATGCCAGATATACGTTGATGATATTATTTTTGGTTCAGCTAACGCCTCTGTTTGTCAAGAATTCTCTGAGTTAATGCAGGCAGAATTTGAAATGAGCTTAATGCAAGAACTAAAGTTCTTCCTGGGAATTCAAATTAACCAAACTTCAGAAGTCACATACGTCCATCAAAGCAAATACATAAAAGATGTTCTTAAGAAATTTGACATGGCTGAATGCAACTCTGCAAAGACTCCCATGCATCCAACATGCATTCTTGAAAAGGAAGAAGTAAGTAAAAAGGTTTGTTAGAAGCTCTATCGTGGTATGATAGGCTCCCTTCTCTATCTGACTGCTACTCGACCTGATATTCTCTTTAGTGTCTGTCTATGTTCCAGATTCCAATCAGATCCTAGAGAAACTCACTTAACAGCAGTTAAGAGAATTTTCAAATATCTGAAAGGAACTCCTAACTTGGGTCTGATGTATGAGAAAACATCAGAGTATAGACTTTCGGGTTACTGTGACGCAGATTACGCAGGAGATAGATTGGAACGAAAAAGCACATCTGGAAATTGTCAGCTCTTAGGAAACAATCTGATATCCTGGGCCAGCAAAAGACAGTAAACTATCGCTCTATCAACAGCAGAAGCTGAATACATCTCAGCATCACTCTACACAACTCAGATGCTCTGGATGAAGAATTAGTTAGAAGATCTGCAAATCTTCGAGAGTAACATTCCTATCTTTTGTGATAATACTGCTGCCATTTGTTTAAGTAAGAATCCCATTCTACACTCCAGAGCCAAGCACATTAAAATAAAACATCATTTTATCAGAGACTATGTTCAGAAAGGGATAATAACATTGAAGTTCATTGATATAGATCATCAATGGGCAGATATCTTTACTAAGCCTTTAGTTGAAGATAAATTTCTTTTTATCTTAGAAAATCTGAACATTCAAAATTGCCCTGAATAAATTATGCCTCTGAAGCTGTAAAAATGAGACTCTGACATAAACAAATAAGATTCTGCCTCTGACTCTGATACTTCTACCTAGTTAAGAAGATATCTGAGTTAGAAATCTCCAGGAACCATTCGTTTAGTATTCCTGAAGATCAGATAAAGCAAACAGGTGGAGTGACTTGCGTCTAACCTTGGAACTTCTAGACAGCTGTCCAACAGTAATCAAGGAACAGACTCTTGAGATCTCCTCGAGCAGTGTGCAAACTGTTGGGATTAGACATTTATTAATGAGCCATAATCATTTCTCCCTCTAAGCGTGCTAACTTGGTTTTTGTGCTAAACTCTGATTTGCGTGTCGTTTTGCATGCGTTTCTTTTGGGTAGTTAAACACTCCTCTCACACTTTGCACACACTTCACTCTCACTCACTCGTTCAAACCCAGTTCTCTCAGGCATTTCTGCAAATAGTTCATCTTTTCCTCTACCAACACCCATCTACACCACATCTAAAACACCTCCTTCAACAACAAGAACATCTCAACCACTACCTAAATTCAATCTTGCAAATACCTCCTTACCTCTATCTGAAGCTGAAGAAATGAATCAAACCACTTCCTCATCCTCAGCCCCAGAATCACCTCCCTACTTTGTCATTTCCTCTGACACAGAACTTTCTGACCCCGCTTCTCCCACTCTAGCCCAACTACAATCTCTAAACCGTAATTCACAACAACCACAACAACCTCCACCTAAACCTGAAGTAACTTCACCACCCACAGAATAACCAACCGTCACTCCATCTGAAGTTCAACCCTCTGACCTTCATACCTCTGACATTACCCCTCCAAACACTTCCGTTGAACCTCCAACTCTCAACTTAAGCCCTTCAAACTCTCCACCTCAACCATCTGAACCGGAACATTCCCTGCCAACCCTAGAGGAAGCAATTTTGCTGTTTGCAGGAGCATCAGTTGAAAATGTCAAGTCTCTGACCATCAACTCTGGTATCAGTGATGATCCTGACTCTGTCAGGACACACTGGAACAGAGTCATTGGCTGGATGACATCTGAGGCCTTTAAACTGAAGCACATCTCTGAGCAAGTCAGAAACGACTTCATTAGAGACGCTGAGGCAAGACTACATGAGCGCTTGGCCAGAGAAGCTGAAGAAGAAGCCAGAAGGATAAAAGAAGAAAGAGCAAGACAAGAAGAACTTCAAAGGGTACGGGAAGCTGAAGCCAAAGCTCTAGCTGATGCTGCTGCTGCTGCTGAAGCTGAAGCAAAGGCTGCTGCCGAAGCTGAAGCTAAAGCCGCTGAAGAACAGACTGCTCTGACTCAGGGGGAGTCCTCTACTTTTGCCCCTCTGGTGCTAAAGACCCTTGAGGAGCTTCAGAAAGAGCAGAAGGAAGTCCGATCCAGATTGGATCAACAGGACACAGTCAACGCCAATACCCAGAACCTGCTGACTCAACTGCTTCAGAGAATGCCTCCTCCTCCCAACCCTTAGGCACTTAGGATTTTTTGCTTGTTGCTTTGCTTGTCTTTGTCTCTGATGTTTCTGCTTGTCATTATCTCTGATGTTTTGTTTCTCTGAATATATATCTATTTCTTTCTGCTTATTCTTTTGTTTAAGTCTTTTTGATTCTGACAAAAAGGGGGAGAAATCAAATAGCTCTGATGAAAAATTGTCTAATACCTTAAGCACTCTGCAAACATACTAGTCTATAAAATAAATCCATCTAACTCTAGACTTAAGAATTGCAGAAGGTATCGAGAAACTTCATTGCTTGGAAGCTCTGGTAAGAACTTCTGAACTCCCTAGCCTATCTCAGGGGGAGCTCACTGCTATCTGATCTGATAAACTCTAAATTTTTTAATGTTTCATTTGTCATTTGAGTTTGTTTTGTCATCATCAAAAAGGGGGAGATTGTAAGAACAAAAATTGTTCTACAACAGATTCCAGGATTTTGATGATAACAAAGGATGAAACTAAAAATGGCACTCTAATGAAAAGTTTCTAAGTGTGCAGGATTCTAAACAAGAAGAAAGGAATCTGATTACGTCATCAGATACAGAATCAAATCAGATACAAATTATCAGAAGATCAGAAGCATCTGAAGTATAAACGCGCTCTAGAAGTTCTGACTCTGAGCAAAACAGCATATCAGAATATCAGAAACATCTGAAGAAGAAGCCCGCTCTAGAAGTTCTGACTCTGAGCAACGGTATATCAGAAATTCCAGAAGTCTCAAGATCATCTGAAGACAACATTGGAAATCTAAAAGATGAGGACTATCAGAAGCTCTGAAGCCACATCTCAAGATCTCAGTCTAATAGAGCAACGCAGACTCTGATAATGGTTTTTCCTTATCCAGAAAGAGTAACGGCAACTTCAACTTCAAATGGAAAGAAACTATAATTGGAAAGAAGTTATTCAGGGAGACAAACTTGTTCTGGCAAGAAACAATGAAGTTATGGCATTAAACTCTCATCAAGACTAAATCTCTGCCATTACTACAAACGGTCGTTTTTCACCTCTATATAAAGAACGACGAACCTCATTGAGAGACACACCTGAGCGCACAGAACTACTCTACTCTCTCTCTAATCTTTCACGAGCTTTTGCTCATAACGTGAAACTTCTTATCTGCTCTAATTGTTGTAATACTTGCTTTATACTAGAAGCACTCTAGATTATAATTCTGTTTTTACCTCAATTGGTTTAATTCCTCAAGTGACTCTGCGCAGTCTGTATACTTGAGAGGACTAAGAGATCTTTCTCTTAGACGTTGGTTGTAATAATCTTTCAAGATTAGTGAATTAAGTCCTTGTTGAAGGCGAAATCACCTTGGCCGGGTGGACTGGAGTAGCTTTGTGTTATAAGCGAACCAGTATAAAATCCTGTGTGATTTTATTTTGCAAAAGCGCTTATTTTCCAAAACAATTCAAACCCCCCCTTTCTTGTTTTTCTCACCTTCATATTGCATAACTCATTGCGTAGCATTTCCATGGTTATGGAGCATTACGCTAAAAAACTCATGCATCAGCATTGCAAGCATAAAATAGTCTCAAGCCGTGGTTACCGTTTGAGAATTGGTTTCGCTGGTTGGAAGATCAGCATCAGCATTGCAAGGATCAGCAAGACTCAAGCCGTGGTTACCGTTTGAGGATTGGTTTCGCCGGATGGTGAAGATGTTACTCTGAGGAGTTCAGCATCAGCATTGCAAGAATCAGCTAGCCTCAAGCTGTGGTTACCGTTTGAGAGTTGGTTTCACCGGATGGTGAAGATGTTACTCTGAGGAGTTTAGCATCGTGATTGTGGATCAACAGTATTCCCCAGTTAGTCCCCGACAAGCGTCTGCCTTGTTTTGACATATGTAGATGTCATCCTTGCGATATCGGTAAGTGTCGTGTGGATCCCCGTAATGTATCCTTTCTTTGGTGTCGGTAAACATCATTGTTCGATGTCAGTAAACGTCGAGTTCCTTCCCAGTCATTGGTAAATGTCTGGTCGAGTATCCTTTCTTTGGTGTCGGTAAACATCATTGTTCGATGTCAGTAAACGTCGATTTCCTTCCCAGTCATTGGTAAATGTCTGGTCGAGTATCCTTTCTTTGGTGTCGGTAAACATCATTGTTCGATGTCGGTAAACATCGAGTTCCTTCCCAGTCATCGGTAAATGTCTGGTCGTGTATCCTTTCTTTGGTGTTGGTAAACATCATTGTTCGATGTCGGTAAACATCATTGTTCAATGCCGGTAAACATCGAGTTCCTTCCTAGTCATCGGTAAATGTTTGGTCGTGTATCTGTTCTTTGGTGTCGGTAAACATCATTGTTCGATGTCGGTAAACATCGAGTTCCTTCCCAGTCATTGGTAAATGTCTGGTCGTGTATCCTTTCTTTGGTGTCGGTAAACATCATTGTTCGATGTCAGTAAACGTCGAGTTCCTTCCCAGTCATTGGTAAATGTCTGGTCGAGTATCCTTTCTTTGGTGTCGGTAAACATCATTGTTCGATGTCAGTAAACGTCGAGTTCCTTCCCAGTCATTGGTAAATGTCTAGTCGAGTATCCTTTCTTTGGTGTCGGTAGACATCATTGTTCGATGTCAGTAAACGTCGAGTTCCTTCCCAGTCATTGGTAAATGTCTGGTCGATTATCCTTTCTTTGGTGTCGGTAAACATCATTGTTCGATGTCAGTAAACGTCGAGTTCCTTCCCAGTCATTGGTAAATGTCTGGTCGAGTATCATTTCTTTGGTGTCGGTAAACATCATTGTTCGATGTCAGTAAACGTCGAGTTCCTTCCCAGTCATTGGTAAATGTCTGGTCGTGTATCCTTTCTTTGGTGTCGGTAAACATCATTGTTCGATGTCAGTAAACGTCGGGTTTCTTCCCAGTCATCGGTAAATGTCTGGTCGTGTACCCTCTGATATGTCGCCATCAGAGTGGTGGTTGGTGTTATTTCCGGCATTGCCAGCGGAGTTAGCATGGGAAAATGGAGAACGAGGTTCATTGTTTGGCAGCAAGTTGGACATGAAGTTGTCAGGGTCCAAATGAGGTGATCAGGGATTATTCGCGCGGAATCAATCAAAGAAAAGTTTCGGGGTTCAAGAAAAAGAAAAATCAGAAAGTTTTGGGGTTCAAGAAAAGCAAAAAAATATTAATAATCCCCAGCGGAGTGCAAATTGTTCGTCTGTTCTTGGTATTCAATCACTCTTCACTCTGATCGTCTGAAAGCCGAGGCTGTTCATATCGACAGGTTCACAGTGGATTGAATAGGGGCAACTGTAACACCTCAAAATTTGCCCTCCTTTTCTTGGGACTAGTTGTCACATTGCATTGCATATTTTAGGACATTAGTCATTGCATTTTGCATATCATCTAAAAATAAGAGAGTTATCCTCCAAAGTCTTTTCAGAGATGGAGAAGTTATATGGTTCAAGCCTGAGGGTTTCCATGAATTGATGATCAACCATCTAAGGGTGTGCACGTCAATTAGGGTTTCCTAATCCTTCAAAGGTCTTGAGCATTATCTTGTTTGCAAGAATATATCACCATCATCATGGTTATGTCATCCTCAAGGGCTTCATTGTTCATGCTCAGGTTTCTATGGATTAGGGTTTTGACCTCTGGTCAACCCTAATTAATGGCATTCTTCCAGCTAGGGTTTCTAAAGGAGATGAGGTATTCTTTTGAGATGAGACCATGTGGTTATTATTTTGAGCTTATATGAGCTATGGTTTCATTTTGAAGCAAACTTACCAAGTGGCAAAGGCCCAAGTTCATTAGGCATTTTTAGGTCATCTGAGGCCCATACAATCAACTGTGCAATCAATTGAAGGCTTTGAGGTGGGAGAATTGATCTTAACATCCTCATTCATGTTCAAACAAGGCCTATTCATCACGTCAAAGATCTATCTTGAAGATTTTGAAGTCAAATCAAACGTTTCCAAAAATGGAAAGTGACCTATAATTTCAAGTTTCCAAAAATGGCAAGTTTTTGGTTCACATTCAACTTGACTTTCCAACATCAAAGAAGCTTCAAATGAATTTTTGGTCAACATGAAAGTTGAAGATCTTTCTCTCCTGTTTCCAAAAAGTCCAAGATCATGATCATCTGATGAATGGTTGAGAAATTATGGTCCAATGATTGCCAAGTGTACATGGAAGTTCAACATGCCATAACTTTTGATCCAAAACTCCAAATTGAACCACTCTTTTTGCAAAATGCTTCTTGTGACCAAGAGATTCCAAATCCATCATTGCATTGCATGCAAATATTTCACATGACCACTTGCTCATTCAAGTACATTTTGGAGGGAAAATGCATAATTCAAATTTGGTTGATCACACGAGCCAAATACCAATCCAATCATGTTCATGAGCTGATTTTAAGTGAAAATGGACCTTGCATGGCACTGTTCACGTGCACTTTTGCCATGCATAGGTGTATTTACCAATTTTGTCATGCACCTCATTTCTCATTAATCTTAATTAACCAAGCTTAAGTGGGATTAGCAAAGTGATTAGTACATGGTATAAATAGATAATCATAAAGAATTTGCTCATAATCACAATTCTAGATCTAGAAATTTTCTTTCCCTCCATTTTTTCTCTCACTTGGATTTCAAAATTTCTTCACACAAGGTATCAATTTCTTTGCATATTCTTGTTAATCATGGAATTCTGAGCAAGGATCATCAATTGGTTTGAAGAATTAAGCAAAGATTCGTGCACATCCAAAGCTTGAACATGAAGGTGGAATTTGAATTTTGAGTTAGATCTAAGAGGTTTCCACTGCCAATTCGTGCACAAAGCTTCATAACAAGATTGAGGAGGTAGATCTGGAGCTTGTGGAGGCTTGAACACGTGATTTGAAGCACTGCCATTCCAAGTAAGTGGATTTTCGACCTTCATTATTTACCATTTCATTGCTATAATTTTGTAGATCTTGTGATGGTGATGATTCTGATATGCTTAGAATTAATTTTGGTGAAGTATTGAGTGAGATGTATGGATTTAAAGTTTGGTTCATGAAACTTCTTTCGTTCGATCCAGAAAATATATAATGAACCAGGCTTAGATAATAGGATATTTGTGATCTACGTGAGAAGACGATTCCAACCATATAAATATCATAAAGTTTTGGAAAAAAATTGGCGGAGCTCCGCCGGAGACGGCCGGAGAAGACGGTTGCTCCACCGTCCTCCGCCGTCTGCTGCATGGCTTAGGGTTTCAAGCTTAAACGATGTCGTTTTGTCCCTGAGCGCGCCATTGACCCTTGTTACCTCAGTTCGATCCTGGCTCAACGCGTTTCTTAAATTCTAGTTCATTTTTTTCTTGAGCGCTGGTAACCTCCTTGGCCTGGGATCGATCCTTGGCAATGCATGTTTTGTGAATTTTCTTTGAGCACCTTGTGAACCTCAAGCGCCTGGGTTCAACTCCCATGGATTGCACTTTCTGTTTTTTTCATTCACATAACATTTTCCATATTATTTTTCTATTATTCCATTTTTATTTCATTGACTTCTAAAAATCACAAAAAATAGCAGATTAATCCAAATTGATCCAAACTTTTTTTCACTTTCTTGTTTTAATGTCTAGTTTCTTGTAGAATTAATTTCATGAATGGTGTACTTCTGGATTTTTAATGATGATTGTTTGTTTGCACATGATGTTCATTTGGACATGTTAAATTCATTTGCTTGTGAAATGCACATAGTTTGTCCAATTGATGTGAAACTTGACATGCTTGATCCTAACATGTGACCTGATTTTTGAGATTTGGTTTGGCATTTTTAGCATTTGTTATCACTGTTTTGGATACATGGACATTTGGTGTGACAATTTGTGCCACAATTTGTATGTTGCATTTGTACATTTTCATTCATATGCCATGTGATCTCTTCTGGAGTTGAATTTTTGTATGATGTTCATTCTTAACATGATAAGCTTGTATAAAAAAATTCATGATCATTGGATTCATTTCTGTTTTAATGTGGATTTTCTATGTTTGATGTCCAATTTTGATCACATTGTTTGCCTTTGCCTTATCTTGATTAATTGATGGCTTTTCCTTTTGATTTGGCTTTGGTCCTTTTGAGGACTCTTTCTTGTTTGAATGATTGTGCTTCATGTGAAGTTTTGACTTCTGTTTTGGTCATTTGACTTACCTTTCACCCTAGTCTTTGCACTAGTGCTTTATACTCACCAATTGTGTTTGTGTTTCAGGTATCTAGCACTAATGGTTGGTTTGCTCATTATTTGAGATGCAAGTTGCTTTGTTTACTAACTATTGTTGTGTTGTAGGTCCATTGATGTGATGAACTCATTTGAGTGCTTGCATTTGAGACTTACCTTGTGTATAATTGTTGGATGATTCCATTGTTGTCTGTTTGGTTTTCTGAATACAATACTGATTGTTTGGCTTTTGTACAGGTACATTAGTCGCTTCTAGGTTGCTTTTCTTTGCTTTGGAGTGTGGTTGGTAAACCTCTGAGGTAGTTTAGCCTTCTAACTCCATGTAGTCTGGAAGCCCTGTCGCTTTTTTTGGCAGGCGTTTGGCTGAAGTCCTCCTTAAGAGGCAATGTTTGTGTTTGTTTATATTTGTGCCAAAGACCTCCTTGTCGAGGCATGTTACTTGTTAAGTCCTCCTAAGTGAAGAGGCAATTGACATATTGAAGGGACTAGCAATCAGTCCCCTGTTAGTCGTTGAGTCGTTCATTATGCTCGCACTACGTGCTGACGCTCTTGAACCTAACCCAAGATCCTTGTATAGAGTCAGTCAAGGGGAATAGGGTCCCTCATTCTGGACCCCCACGCTTTCATTGATTCAAGCTCACCCAGGCCAGGGTTAAGAGCTATGAGGTCTAATCTTCATTACCTTTCATCTGCTCACCCTAACTCTCAATGTTAGTGGTTAAGAGCTTCAGCATACCCCTATAGTTTTGGCTTGTTTGTCGAGGTTGATATGACCCCTTGACTAAAGTGACCATTTGCCTAAGCCTCTTGTTTGTATATAGAGTGTGATGATTGCTTGTGTGTTTGCTTTTGGTATGTTTATTTACTGTTTGAATTGACTTGCTTCCTGTGCAAGTTAGGTTCTGTTTAGATACCTCAACCTAGGGCTATTGTGGATTGCATGACAACTATTAGGCTCGAGTCAGTCTCCCTTTTAGTTTGTTATTCCCCGGTCTCTGGTTAGGAGAGTTTTTCCCCTGTTAAGGGGAACTACATCGCCCTGATTCTCATACCAGATGAGATACCTAGGCAGGAGATCGTGCGAGATATCTCCGGGCACCCTTTTTCTTTTTCGACCTTTTTGTTTCTTTTAACGTCTCAGCGTCTCTTTTTGTTTGCTTGACAACTATTAGGCTCGAGTCTTAGTCTCCCTATTAGTTTGTTGTCTCCTTTCCCCTGTTAAGGGGAACTACGTCGCCCTGATTCTCATACCAGATGAGATACGTAGGTAGGAGATCGAGCGAGATCTCTCAGGGCAAACCTTTTTGTTTCTTTTGACGTCTCAGCGTCTCTTTTTGTTTGCATGACAACTATTAGGCTCGAGTCTTAGTCTCCCTATTAGTTTGTTGTCTCCTTTACCCTGTTAAGGGGAACTACGTCACCCTGATTCTCATACCATATGAGATACGTAGGCAGGAGATCGTGCGAGATCTCTCCGGGCGCCCTTTTTTCTTTTTTGTGTGTTGTCTTGTGTGTGTCAACCTTCTTGTTTCTTTTGACGTCTCAGCGTCTCTTTTGGTTTATGCAACTATTAGGCTCGAGCTCTAGTCTCCCTATTAGTTTGTTCTTTCCCCTGTTAAGGGGAACTACATCGCCATGATTCTCATACCAGATGAGATACGTAGGTAGGAGATCGAGCGAGATCTCTCCAGGCACCCTTTTTCTTTCTCAACCTTTTGTCTTGTGTGTGTCAACCTTCTTGTTTCTTTTGACGTCTCAGCGTCTCTTTTTGTTTGCATGACAACTATTAGGCTCGAGTCTTAGTCTCCCTTTTAGTTTGTTGTCTCCTTTCCCCTGTTAAGGGGAACTACGTCGCCCTGATTCTCATACCAGATGAGATACGTAGGCAGGAGATCGAGCGAGATCTCTCCGAGCAACCTTTTTGTTTTTTGTGTGTGTTTTTGTGTGACAACTATTAGGCTCGAGTTCCAGACTCCCTATTAGTTTGTTTGTTCAACCTTTCTGTTCTTCTGACGTCTCAGCGTCTCTTTGTGTTTGTGTGACGACTATTAGGTTCGAGTTCCAGACTCCCTATTAGCTTGTTAATCTGATAACCTTTTGCTTTGGTGTTTGCTGGTTAGCGTGTGTTTATTTGGAGTCGGATGTAAGTCCGGGTTTGGCATTCTGTTTCCTTGTTTGTGTTGTTTGTTTGGAGTCGGATGTAAGTCCAGGTTTGGCATTCTGTTTCCTTGTTGGTGCTGTTTGTTTGGAGTCGGATATAAGTCCATGGATTGGCATTCTGTTTCCTTGTTGAGTTTGTTTCTTTTGACGTCTCAGCGTCTCTTTTTGGTGTTTTGTTTCGGCGTGCGTTAGCCGAACTACGAGTGTTCTGATTCTTCTCTGGATAGAGAAGATACGTAGGCATATGATGCGATATCCTAGCGAGCATGTTTCCCATTTCCCCGAACTACGTTGACTCTGATGTTTGTTTCTGACAAACTACGTAGGCCCAGGATGCGACATCCTGCCGAGTCCACTTCCTCCATTTTCTTTCACCTGTTTATTATTCCAGTGTTTGTGCAGATTCTTTGAGCAGTTTATTAGCAACCTTATTCTATTCTTTTGAGCGTGGATCCCGTCGAGTACGACGGACGTGAGGGGTGCTAATACCTTCCCCTTGCGTAACCGACTCCCGTACCTTGCAATCTCTGGTCGTAAGATTGTTCCTTTCCCTTTCTTAGGTTAGTCCTGCGCTCCCTTTCCGTCATAGGATGAATAGCGTCGGTGGCGGCTCTGTGTTTTTCCCGCCGGTTGTTTTTCGCGTTGCGACACTGAAGACCAAGGTTCAAGACCTTGTTAGGAGCGGTATATTGTGTTTCGAGGACGTAGGTCCCAACGTCAAGAAGAACCCATTGCCCGAGCATGGGAAATCTACTGTCAACATGGTCCAGGGATGCCCTGGTAAATATAAGGTCAGATATGTCAGCCATATTCGACAATCATTGGTCGAGATGCACAAATTGTTGTGTGAATACAGTCACTATGAGCACGACCATGACAGATGTCGTGTCTGCACTGTCAATCAGAGGGGATGTCGTCAAGTTCGAAAAGACATCCAAGAAATGTTGGATGAAGGTGTAATTGAGGTACTTCAGAATCGCGATGGGGATGATGAAGTCAATGTGATATCACCAGTGTTCAGGATCCCAAAGCCTGTTGTCATCCGATATGATGGTAGCAAACAGAAGGCTTCTCCCTTTTGATAATTAAACCAGCTGGCCCTGTGCCATATTCTTATGATAAGGCTGTCCCCTATCGTTAAAATGTTGTGGCATTGGAAGATGGGAAGGAGATGCCCATGCCCCCTAACTCTGTTGTTAATATCGCTGATGTCAGCGGCCTGACCCGTAGTGGTCGTATTTTCTCGGCTCCGTCGAAACCCCAGGCTGACATCAGAAGGGATGATATTGCTGATTATGTTGTGCGTCCAATTGGAAATGTTGTTATTGCTCCGAATCCGGCACTTGTTGCTAATAAACCTTCCACCGCTGTAAGAACTCCTGTCCCTACTGGCCAGAATGGCACAATGAAAGAGGACTGTGATGAGATGCTGAGGCTCATCAAAAGGAGTGAATACAATGTTGTAGATCAACTTCTACAAATGCCATCAAAGATCTCTGTGCTATCTTTGCTAATGAACTCAGAACCACACCGTGAAGCTCTGCAGAAGGTGTTGGATGTGGCGTATGTAGACCATGATGTCACAATAGAACAATTCGATAGTATTGTTGCAAACATTACCGCTTGTAACAATCTGAGTTTTGGTGATGCTGATCTCCCTGAGGAGGGAAGAGACCACAATTTGGCACTTCACATATCTATGAGCTGCAAGGATGATGCCATGTCTAATGTGCTGGTAGACACTGGATCATCACTGAATGTGTTGCCAAAATCCACTCTGGCTAGGTTGTCATACCAGGGGCCTCCCATGAGGCAGAGTGGAGTGGAGGTAAAAGCTTTTGATGGATCCCGTAAAACGGTGATTGGTGAGGTTGAACTCCCAGTCAAGATTGGACCAAGTGATTTCCAGATCACTTTTCAGGTCATGCATATCCATCCATCATATAGCTGTCTGTTGGGCAGACCATGGATTCACGAGGCAGGCGCCGTGACATCCACCCTACACCAGAAATTGAAATTTGTCAAGAACAAAAAGTTGGTGGTGGTAGGGGGAGAGAAGGCTCTCTTGGTTAGCCATTTGTCTTCCTTTTCTTATATAGACGCTGAGGATGAAGTTGGGACGCCGTTCCAAGCTTTATCCATTGCTGAGTCTTCTAAGAAAGGAACTTCTTCATTTGCGTCCTACAATGATGCTAAGTTGTCCATTGAGCATGGCACAACTACTGGTTTAGGACAAATGATTAAGATAGAAGACAATAAATCCCGGGCTGGCATAGGGTACTCTTCAGGCACTTTCAATAAGCGTGGGCTGTTTCAGAGTGGTGGGTTCATCCACACCGTCCAAGACGAGGAAGCTGCTGTTATTGTGGAAGAGGATGCAGAGGAGGATTCTGGCAACTTTGTCATCCCTTGAGGGGTCTGCAATAACTGGGTCGCTGTTGATGTTCCAACAGTTGTCCATAAGTCAACGTAATGTTCACCTTTTGTTTAAAAACCCTTCTCCCATGCCAAAAGGAGAAGTGATGACATTGTTGGCTCATAAATACAATGATATTTCATTCAATAAACTCATGTTAAATGTTTGGTTTTCCAATTATTTTCACTTTTTACTTTTTGCATGAAATTGGTGATCACATAAAACCTTAAGAATAGAATAAAATCAATCTTTTCATCTGCATAATGATTTGCCTTGTTTGAATTCTAAAATCTCTTTTATATCCAAAATCATTATGCAGGTTGATCAAACCCATTGAACATAATGATCCAACACCATCTTCCAACTTTGAGTTCCTTGTATTTGAGGCCGAAGAAGATGATGTCGAAGAGATTCTTGACGAGATTACCCGTCTACTTGAGCATGAAGAAAAGATCATTCAGCCACACCTTGAGAATCTAGAAACAGACAACTTGGGGTCTGAAGATTGTGTGCGAGAAGTGAAGATTGGGGCACTCCTGGAAGAATCTGTAAAGAAGGGGTTGATTGAGTTGCTACGAGAATACGTCGACGTCTTTGCCTGGTCATATGAAGACATGCCTGGTCTGGATACTGATATCGTGCAACATTTCCTGCCTTTGAAGCCTGAGTGTGTGCCTGTGAAGCAAAAACTCAAAAGAACTCATCCTGATATGGCAGTGAAGATCAAAGAGGAAGTTCAGAAGCAAATTGATGCAGGGTTTCTGGTGACTTCTACATATCCTCAATGGGTGGCCAATATCGTGCCTGTGCCTAAGAAAGATGGAAAAGTCCGAATTTATGTGGACTATCGAGACTTGAATAAAGCTAGTCCGAAAGATGATTTTCCTCTACCACACATTGATATGTTGGTAGACAATATAGCTAAATTCAATGTCTTCTCATTTATGGACGGATTTTCCAGATATAATCAGATCAAAATGGCACCCGAGGATATGGAGAAGACAACATTCATCACGCCTTGGGGAACATTCTGTTATCGAGTGATGCCCTTCGGTTTGAAGAACGTCGGAGCCACGTATCAACGAGCTATGACTACCTTGTTTCACGATATGATGCACAAGGAGATCGAGGTGTATGTTGATGATATGATTGCGAAGTCAAGAACGGAAGTTGAACATGTAGATCACTTGTTGAAGCTTTTTCAGCATTTGAGGAAGTATAAGCTTCGTCTGAATCCTAACAAGTGTACATTTGGAGTCCGTTCTGGCAAGTTATTGGGCTTTATTGTCAGTGAAAGAGGTATTGAAGTCGATCCTGCCAAGGTCAAAGCAATACAAGAGATGTCTGCGTTGTAGCGTGGTATTCGTTACCTTTAGATTTATTGACTAAATCAAAAGTAAACCATACAAGTCGAGTCGCCACCGCACTTCTATTTATCCAAAGGAAAGGTTAGAAAGCGAACAAAAACCGAGAAGTCTTATCGAATCAAAAACTAATAAAAATGTCAGAGATCGGGGTAAGGGGGTTGGTTATGCAATGGGAAGGTGTTAAGCACCCAAAACATCCTAGGTACTCCTAGGGAGCCCTTTTCACACTTGTTGTAAGGATGGTATTTTGTGAAAATTTGTTTTGTGCAAACATGATTGGGGGAGGTGAGAATATACAAGTTATTTACAATTTTGTGTTTGAATGGATAAACCCATTGCCTACGTACCATCTTAAAAAAAGATTAGGATCAAAACCTCGTAGTTCGGGGTAAAAATTTCAAAACAAGTTGGTGAATTGATTGCTCTAAAAGCCTTAAGGTCTTTTGTTATCCAAGGGAGAAAACTCAACCTGAAAACCACAAATCCACCATGTGAGGATAGCTTCAACATGCTAGTGAGGGGTTAACCCTATAATAAGCATGGAAGACTCATTGTCCATCACTAAGGATATAGGTGAGTATTATATCTACCTCAAGGATAACTCAAACCTAATAGCTAAAGGTTATGAAAAGTTTTTTATAAGAAAGTGGCCATCGAAACCGAAAAATGTATTTGGATGAGTTATATTTACCAATGAAAAGTATTTACAAAATATGGTCAAAGTTGACTTAAAGATTCAATTCAAAATAAGTGTTATGAAAAGAAAGTTTGAAAATCAAAAGCATAATGCTTAGGTTTCTAATGTTAAAAAACAAGTGTTAATGTTAGCACAAAAGTTTTGGCTTGGGTTAGAGTGGAGGGAAGAAGAAGAATGGCTAAAGTCCTAATCATACAAGAGATGAAGGATAAGAAACAAGACCACAAATGGAGTTCCTTTCTTGAGATCATATTGATGATCCAAGTAGCTCCCATCCTTTGGAATAAGCAAGCAAATAAGTGTATACTCAAGCAATCAATCAAGCAAGCAAAGCTCTTAGGAATCTTCCAATGGCTCTTGTATCTTTCTCTTTTGAAGCACATGACAATGGTTCTTCAATTTGGCTCAAATAGGAATCCCTAGCACAAAAGCACACACATCAAAAAGTTCCATGAAGTAAATCAAGAATGGACAAGAGTGAGTTTAGAGATTTGGTCCTTCTAATCCATCTTCAACATTAAGGCCTTTGTACTCCATTTTGCCTAGGGAGTATCTTAGAATCTAAGTCCTTTTTGTCCATTTGGCATTTTGGTCCACAACAATCAAAACAAAAGCACAAGCACAATACTATATACACAATTATGTGCTCAAGTGAGCAAAAGGTAAATTGCATTAACATAAACATGTGCTCAAATGAGCAAAGGGCAAAAGCAAATGAATAATATGTACAAGAATAGTAAATTGCATAAATGTAAAGTGCAAGAGTTAAATGTTAATGGTTAATGGTTAGTGTTAGAGTTAGTGTGCCATAAGGCAATTTAGCGCTATGTTAAGCAATCGTAATTGGACTTATGTAGAAGTCACAACTATCTGAGGCCGGTCAATAATAATGTAGGCAACAATACAAGTTAGAGATTTTGATTAGTGAATTAAACTCCTACAACTTGCCATGCCAAAAAGAAGATGAGAAATGATCTTGTATTGATTTAGGTTCTTTGCTTGATTAGGAAGCAACCTATCCTTAATGCAAAGCCATTCACTTGATCCACGATCAAGATGAATTAGATTTGAATCAAGGAAGGTTAAACCTCCCATGTATCAGGGCTAACCACCAATCTTCAACTCATTGATCAAAAAAGAAAAAGAAGAAGAAGAAGAAGAAGATGAATATTAAAGTGCATTAATGGAAATGAAATGAGATAATCAACAAGCATTGACCAAAGATAGAGGAGATCAAGGTCAAACAATAGTAAACAGAAGCAAAATGAAGATTAGAAGTCAAGAAACAAATAAAATATTTTTGATATTTTTCAAAAGTAAAATAATACTTGAATTAAAATAATAAAGAAAGGCCAAACTTCAAACTCTCTTCAAATCAACTTTGAAAAGTCCAAGTGAATTATCCTAAGTTCAACAAGGTCAAACAAAGTTTGACAAAAAATTTCAGCATTTTTACAAGTCAGAAACTATTTTTAATTAATTAAAAATGCATAAAAATAACCTAATTGAATTAAAATTTCAAATAAATCTCAAACCAATTAATAAATTGATGAGAATATTTTTCATAGATCTACCATTATTCAAAGAGGTTGGAAAAATATTTTTGTATTTTTTGAATATCAAAAACTAATTAAAATGAATTAAAAATAACCAGAAAAGAGAAAATTCCTAAAAAATATCAAATGATAAAATAAAAAATATTAAAAATCATTTTTAGAAACTAGAAATTAAAAGGAGAAAAATGCAATTGGTCTCACATTTTTTGGACCAATAATGAAGGAGATATGATTTTTTGAAATGAAAAGGAATTAAAGAAATAAAAGGAAAATTAAAATCAGAAATTAAAATAACGAAAAAACGTGGAGCGTTGGATGCAGAGCTCATTAGTTGAGCTGGCAAATCGCTTGGTCCACACATGCGCGCCTACCAAACACCTTAGTCAATGTAATCACACCTGGCCTTTAAACAAGTCATAACATAGAGTGGCCTGGATTAAATCTGGAAACGCAAATGCACGGTTCAGATTCAATCTGGAGACCAGACGGTAGTGTACACCACCGTCTTCTCCAGCCAACTTCCGGCGACGGCCAAAATTGCAGAGAAATAAAAGTTCACCAAATGCCACGATCCAGGTACCAAATGAAAGCTGGGGTGATGTACATCACCCCTGTACCAACCAATTCAGCTCTAGGCTTCCATAGAAAGAGGAATCAGAGCTTGAATTTCGTGGTGTTCAACTGAAACTTGTTAGATTTTGAAAATTCAAAGCTCAAAATGATTGCCTCTATGGAGAGGACTTCAGACAACACAACAACAACAACAAGAAACAAGCAATATGCAAAGAGATTCGAAGAAAACAAATTCTGAAGTAAACCTCTGAAATGGAGAGTTTGAGAGCACGATTTCTTGATGCTTAAGCTTGCAGTGTGATCTATGGATTAAGGTGAGCAAGGCTTATGAACTGTAGATCCAAAAATCAATCAATGAAATTGAAGTTTAGATCTGAAAAATTTGAGAGAAAATGGTGAGTTCCTTTGAGTATGGGTGAGGAGTGATTCGTGCAGCATGTAAGGCGCCTTCAGGTTGCTGAAATGAGAAGCATTGGCCTTGTATTTATAGCAGATTGTAGCTGATATGCATGAACAAAGCATTGCATGGATGGAAAGGGCCTCCATGCATGGGCCTGTATAGGCGCATGGAGGTCTCAATTCCACTTGGATTTGCAAGCTTATGCCAAATGAAATCAGAATGGACGTGCATATTGTGTATGCTTAGCTCATGCAATGTATTTTTAATGAGTTTCCAAAATTGTACCAACTTGTTCATCTCTTCGAAAATGGCATTTCCCAAACTGAAGCATAACCTTATGGGTAATGGTTGGAAAGCTTTTTGCATGAGGATCATTTGTTTTGTTGACCAAAACTTCATTTGACATTTGGAAATTGGTGAAAAATGATCATGAAGTGTGGGGTGCAAAACATGTACATGTGAGAATTTCAAAAATGGCCAAATTTTAAGCACTTCTTTTTCAATGATTCAAGATCCAAATGACAAAACCTTCAACATCAAAGTTGTAGATCGTTTCAAGACAATCAATTTGGACTTAAAATTTGCATCATTTGGATTTTTGATGAAGACGTTATGGGCACTTGAAGTTGGACTTTTTCACATTTCAATGCTTTTGGTCCAAAGTGACATATAATGTTTTGCATTATCACATGTATTTATTTTAGGATTTTGAAATTTTATTCAACATAACAATTGAATTAGACACCTTAAAATTTCCAATTCATTTGAACCCACCTCAAAATCATGAAAAATGAATGAGTTATGTCCTTGGGAAGTTGACCAAAAATTAGGGTTTCAGTCAAAATGACCTATAATGTCTTGAAATGGATGATGACCTTCCAAGCTTCAAATTAATTTTTTATGAACATTAAAGTTGTTCATATGGTTCTTAAGAACATTTTTTCTCTTGGGGTCATCTCCATTTGACAAACACATTAAAAGTTAGGTCTCAATGTACTTCAAAATAGTCAGATGAATTGACTGATCAACTTCTCAAGTCCAAACCTCATATCTTGATGAATTGATGATTGAGGACACTCAAATAAGCTCAATTATGAATTAAATGATGAATTAAAAAACTTCCCTTGATTGTATTTGATCATGGGTTGAGGTTGCTTCATGAGCAAGGCACAGTTGATGAACAGATGAATTAGGGTTTCCTTGGGAAACAAGCCTCAAACCCCTTGGTTTGCTTTGATCAAAATGATGAATTGAGATACTTGGGAGGCATATTTGATGGATGAGAGCTTTGGGAACCATTTCCATGCTTGCTTTCATCTTCACTTGGCCATATCAATGCACATAGAATCTCCTAGAAGCTTTGGATCTTGTGACTGCTCAAGCTACAAACAACAAATGTTAGTGACATATTTTTGTGCTTTTGGTTAGTAAATAAAATGAGAAAATCAATAATATACAATTCAAGCATACTTGGTGATCTCAAACCAACTCACAAAAGATCCCACCCAAAAGGTAAGGAGCCAAGATGCTTATGATCCTTGAGGCAAGATGCAAATGCAATGTTATGATGCCATGAGGGATCTTAGGGTCAAAATTGGGGTCTTACAGATGCCCCTATTTAAGGTCATTCTAGCCGGAGATATGAAGGTTAAAATCTTCGTCTCGACGAGGTAGAATGGGCTTAAATAATAACAAAGAGACGAATTTTGGTCCCTAAGAGACCTCATGATGCAAATGTATGTATGCAAAAGGTAATACTCCTTGGAGATATGTGTCCACAAAGAATAAAAGAAATCAGGAGAAACTTACAATCCATATGAGTAATACACTCAATGGGACAGAGACTCTGGGGACTCTTATGGGGATAAGAAAGGGAATAAAATGCATGAGCAGGTCACGACTTAAAAGTTGCTGGGGCACGAAAGGATTTCCATGAAAATAAATCAATGGAAAGACTCGAGCTGACACAAAGATGCATGTATTTGGGAATATGCCAATACAGCAAGATTATCACAAAGGATACTTCGGATGAAAATCCGGACTCAAATGGGGAAAATTCACTAAGGGACCTCGCTGGGGAATGTCCAAAGAGGACTCATCTGAGGAAACAACAGAATGAGGTATTACCGGCTACTGGGTAATAAGCTCAAGGAGACATGTAATCAAAACACCGGTATGAGGGTGAGAGAATAACACGTTCGGGGAGAATGAATATCTAAGACCGGTATAAGGGTGAGAGATATCAAACATCCAAAATCATCTGAGGAAGACCTAAAAGGGTATATTTCGACTCAGGAAATCTGACTCCACAGGGGACAAAAAGTCATAATAGGGAGCAGAAAAGGAAGGAGCACCAGGGATACCGGTTAATGGGCATATAATAGGTGACCAACCAGGCGTGAATTGGGGAATATTTCCAAGACACTCATAATCCGAAAGGAGGGCTGGAAAAGCAAACTCAATTACAGGATGGACATTCGATTCCATAAGGACATACGAATCTTACTCGACTGGGGAAGAAAAAGACTTCGACTGAAGAGCGCATGAGATATATTATTTATTACCGTCAGAACATAGATAATATACTCGCATGGAAGATTATCCACAACCGGTTACTGGGTTAATAAAGGATAAATCGACCGAAAAGAAAGGACATCGGGATATCGAATACTGGGTATAAAATGGTGACCAATCAAAGGGGAGAAACAATCATTACCAACAAAAGGGTAAATGAAAGATGACTCGCCGGGGATTCATTGCTTTATCAGAGAAATTATCCAGGAGATATATCACCGGTTACTAGGAGATATACTCGAAACGCAGGAATATCAATACCGAATATTGGGTAAAGATAACCAACAAAGAGGGGATTACATCTACCGGTTCTGTTGAATATTTCTACCATCAGACAGAAATCAAATACCCCCAGCTGAGAAAGGGTCATCAACACAAATGTCTCCGACCGGAATCTCGGGATTTATTTTCCCTTGGCAGAAATTCTCAGATGCATAATTCATTCATTACATCATTTCACAGCATACGCATGCATACAATGTTCGCAAGCATAAAACATCTCATGCATCATGACATGGCATGAAGCTAACTTTTCTTTTCAGGTTAATTATCCTCCTGATATAGTCAAAATAAAAGGTTCATTCAGGCAGACACCTTTATCAATCACATTCAAGATTCAGGTACATCTTTCAGATATACTCCATATAAACATTCATTCTGACAAGCACTCTGATATCCTCCTAATGGTGGCATCTTTAAGCCCATCCCAGACATTTATTGCAAATACAACATATACAAATATTATCAGATATAGCCTAGCGTACGGTTCATTCTGATTCATCCTAACGTATGGTTCCTTCAACTATTCCAATACGGTCTAGCGTACGACCCACTTTGCATACATTCATACAAGAATCATTACAAAGTTAAATTCTCCTTTCAAAACATTTCCTAAACATTTCTCAAACACTTTTTCAAACAAGAAAAACATAAGTGATTAAGCAATTAAGAGCCCATGGATAACCATGGATACAAAGGGTGCTAACACCTTCCCTTTGTATAATGTACCTCCCGAACCCAAAATCTAATCAAGGTCTTTCCTGTTCTTTTCCGCCTTTCTTTATTGGATAAAAGAAAATTCGGTGGCGACTCTTGCTATCTGCGACATTTGCTTTCCAAAGCAAAAACACACAAAGTCAGTTCACCGTATGGCAGAACTGGCGACTCTGCTGGAGACACTTAAAAAGAGAGGTTGCCTTAAAAAATAAGATCACTTATTTGAATTGTCTGATTTACTTTTAAGGGATTGCTTGGGTATTTTATGCTTGAGTGAAAGATCCTACACCTGGATCTAGTGTACCTTAGGTAAGTAGCAAGAGATCATCGCGACTATCCGGCGTATACTGGAATGGTTAAAATGATGGCTACGGTTAATGTGACACTTTGGATGTCCTGATGTTCCTCATGTTTACTTGAGGAAAAATTTGGCATCCGCGTGGTGTCATCAAAACGTTAACCAGACCTTTAGAACCCTAATTGACTCATCCTAGCCATTAAAAAGTAGTGAGATAACTGACTTCGGTTCCGACTGGGGTTGGTTGAGACTCGATACTACACTCCTTGAGATTGGACTTTAGGGAAGCTTTGGTCAACCACTTGGTGTTGCACTGAAGTGGACTTAAGGAAAGGTCAATGATTGGAGATCCTTCTAGAACCCGGTTATCACTCTAGGACAGGTTGAACCAACTAAACTTTAGTGGGGAGGGTACTTACCTATGGAACTCATGCAAGCCTTAAAACCTAGGAATGATTGCGGTGTGACTTGTTTGTGTTTGTTACCTACTTAACATCATAACATCATAACATCATAACATCATGACATTGTACTAACCATTTCAAGGACTTAGGGATTTAGCTTTGCTCTGTTAAACAGGTTATGGCTTCCAGGAAGACCATCCGGACAATCTTGTAGCAATCTCTCCTCAACTCAAGAATTTAGTGTCAGAGCTTCCCGATCATGCTCAGTTCATCAAGAAACATAGTTCTCTCCTCAATTTAGTTACCACCGGTTTCAAAGAAGATATGATGAGAGTTCTATTCCAGTTCTTCGATCCTAAACATCATTGCTTCACCTTCCCAGATTATCAGTTGGTACCCACATTAGAAGAATTCTCCAGGATGCTTGGGATACCTATCCTTGATCAAACACCTTTCAGTGGTTTAGAAAAGATTCCGAAGTCTGAAGAAGTCGCCGCGGCTTTACACATGACAAAGTCCGACATTGAAACTAATTGGGTAACAAGAAGTGGAGTTAAGGGTTTACTGGCCAAGTTTCTGATAAATAAGGCCCGAGAATTCCTAAAAGTTATGAATGTCCATGCTTCCGAAGATGTTCTAGCACTACTAATCTATGGCTTGGTGCTATTTCCTAACCCGGATCAATTCATAGACATGAATGCTATTAAGATATTTCTCACTCATAACCCTGTGCCTACCTTGCTTGGAGACATTTTGCATTCCCTTCACACCCGTAATGTGAAAAGGCAAGGGACTCTCATGTGTTGCATACCTTTATTATCTAGGTGGTTTATTTCGCACCTTCCTCAATCAGTCTTAAAGAACGAGCAGAATTTGAAATGGTCTCAAAGGATAATGTCGCTCTCCCATTCAGACATCCGTTGGTGTCCTCATCTCAAAGAAAATGTTATCATCATTTTGAATCCAATGTTCTAGCACTACTGACAATATACTCTTCTTCTCCACACACGGTGAACTGAATTTGTGTGTTTTTGCTTTGGAAAGCAAATGTCGCGGATAGCAAGAGTCGCCACCGACTTTTCTTTTATCCAATAAGGAAAGGCGGAAAAGAACAGGAAAGACCTTGATTAGATTTTGGGTTCGGGAGGTACATTATACAAAGGGAAGGTTGTCATACCCCAAAATTTGCCCGTTAAGTTTTCAAGACATTTTTCAAGGCTTTCTAATCCATTTCTCAAGACATTGATCTTAAAGGAACAAAGACCCAACGCACAGGTGGCCAAATCCAAAAGGTGACTTAAACTGGCATGCTCGCTAGGCGAGCAAATCCTTCGCCTAGCGAACCCTTCGCTACACCACTCGCTTAGCGAAGCTTGCGGATATCAGAAAATTTTGGGCTTCATTCTAAGCCCAACTAGGTCACAAAATCATTATAAATACCAAGACCTCATTCAGAAAAAGGGAGATCTTTTTGAACGGAAAAGGAGAACACAAACACACACAGAGAGCAAACCCTGGAGGCTAACCAAAAAGAATTCAGAGCAACCCTAAAGGGAACCCTGAAGGAAACTCATCTGTACAAAGGTTACCTCCGCCCACTCGATTCAGTACAAACCCTAAGAGTGATCTGCCGATTCACCAGTGCAATTCAATTGCAAACAGGTTTGCACATCATTACCGTTTTATGCTTCCAACTTGCAATCTCTAAATACATGATGCATTATGATTGAATTTTTGGATATATAATTAGATTTTGCATGTGGGTTTAAGTATGCATGAATATCCTGAATGTTTAACCATGTAATTTCGGTAATGGATGCCATAGGGTTCGGAGTTCCGGAAATCGTACTGTTATCAAACTCAAAACCCGCAGCCGTTCGCTAGCACATCGCTAAGCGAACATGTAGCGAGTGTTCGCCAAGCCTTCGCTAGGCGAGGCAGTAGCGAACATGCCAGTCGCTAATTTTTCCTGTTTTGTTCTGTGCCTATCTAATATGCGTTATTATAACCGTGCATTGTTTACCTGACATTATTATTACTCTTTTGTTTGGTGCAGTCCCGTCTTGGTATTCTAACCCGTTTGTTGAATTTTGTGAGGGCTCACATACTTCCGAAGAAGGTAGCTGGCTAGGTATTCCGCTTTATTTGTGGGATACCCTTGTGGAGATATATTCTAAATTACCTAACTGATTACAAATATTTCCTTTGAATACATGATCTTGGTCCTCTCTTTATTGCCTTACGGTATTACGGTCATGTCCCGCGAATGTGGGGATACACTTAGCAAAGACCCTTCGATTAAATCATCATGTCCCTATAAAATAAATCATAGCCCTCGGATGTTGCCTTCGAATATATGACTTTGTCCCTCGATGACCCTTCGTTGTAGCCTACGGTAAAATGATGATCGTCCCTTCGAATGCTAAGGTATCCTTACAACTGTTGCTTTCAATGACCAATCGATGACCCTACGATGTCCCTTTACATCCAAAGGATAAAACTACTTACTTCTCAATAGTAAGGACAGTTTTACCCTCATAAGGATAGGAAATACCCCTAAACACCTTGGGTAGGTATAACTCTTAAATGCTTACTCACAAATTTTAAATACTTTTCACACCTCACACCTTTCAAAACATCTTTTAGAAAATCACCACTTGGTATACATTCGTACTAGAATCATTCCCGAGTTATATTTTTCTAAACCACTTTCAAAGTTAAACGAGATAAAACACTTTGCATACATTCGTACAAGAATCATTACAAAGTTAAACTCTCTCTTCAAAACATTTTCTAAACACTCCTCAAACACTTTTTCAAACAAGAAAAACATAAGTGATTAAGCAATTAAGAGCCCATTGTCGCATCCGCGAAAAACAACCGGCGGGCTAAAACAAAAACAACACAGAGCCGCCACTGTGCGTTATTTATCCTAAAATAGAGAAAGGAAACGCTCAGAGAAAACCTGGAAAAAGCATGGTCTCGCGACCAAAGAGAAAGGGCAAGGGAGTCGGTTACGCAAGGGGAAGGTATTAGCACCCCTCACGTCCGTCGTACTCGACGGGATCCACGTTCTAAACAAAAGAAAAGGTTGCTAAAACATCACACACACACACAAGGAACGCAGGTGGGGTTAAGAGGAAGAGGGCTCGCTAGGACATCGCATCCTATGCCTACATATCTCGTCTGGAACGAGAATCAGAGCTACTGTAGTTCGGCTCACGCACGCCAAACAACACACGCACACAAACAGGCAAACATGGAACCCGAACGCCAATCGCTGGACTTACATCGGCTTCCGAACCAAACAAACGCAATCAGGATACGGACAGCCAATCGCTGGGCTTACATCCATATCCTGACACACAAGAACAAACAAACAACAAGTCGCTAAGGAGTCAGGCACTCGAGCCTAGCAACTGTCAAACAAACACACACAAAAAAGGAAAAAAGTGCCCGGAGAGACCTCGCACGGTCTCCTGCCTACGTACCTCATCTGGTATGAGGATCAGGGCGACGTAGTTCCCCCCAACGGGGGAGAAAGACTAGCCAGACACAAAGGGAAAACACACTACCAGGGAGTTGTACTCGAGCCTAGTGTTATCATGCATCATTGCCCTATGTTATGGTTTCTACCTACTTGCACCACATCAAGCTAATCCTATCCAGGAAGAAAGCAAGCATGCAAGCATAAACAAAGCAAACATTCACATTTCAGATAGCACACACTATATCCAGTCAAGTGAGGCTCAAACAAAGGGTTCGACTGCCAAGGCAAGTCATCTGTACAAGGGTAGTTGAAATTCTGGTGTAGTCAGTATTCAGATGTTCTACTCCAAGTTATGACATCTGATCTAACATTGTACCTATTACAGCAAGACAGTTATTACACTCTGTACTGATGTGCACCTTTTCACAGTGTCACGACCTCTCCTTCTATGTCATCCTAGAATGGAGGCACACCTAGTTATGTGCACCTTATCATTCACTTCTGTTGTTTTCCTACACAGATATCAGCAAGATGTCTCAATCCTGTTTTGGACATTATCTGTTACATTGTTCCAGTTTGTTGGTCATTGTCGCATTACGCGAAAAACCGGCGGGAAAACAAGAACAACAGAGCCGCCACCGTGCGTTATTTATCCCAAAAGAGGGAAAGGAAACGCTCAGAGTAAACCTGGAAAGAACATGGTCTCGCGACCAAAGAGGATGGGTTCGGGAGTCGGTTATGCGAAGGGAAGGTATTAGCACCCCTACGCATCCGTCGTATTCGACGGGATCCACGCACAATAGAAAGGAAAATGGTTGCTAAAACACTGCTCAAACACACACACACTGGCTGAAAGAGACCCAAGAAAACACGCAAGACTGACTCGGCAGGATGTCGCATCCTGGGCCTACTTAGTCCATCAAGCATAGACATCAGAGTCAAAGTAGTTCGGACTGGGGAAACGACACATGCTCTCTAGGATATCGCATCCTATGCATACGTATCTCCTTGGACGAAGGAGAATCAGAGCATTCGTAGCTCGGCTAACACGCACACAAACAAAAACAGGCAAAGGCAAACATGGAGCCTGAATGCCAATTACTGGACTTACATCAGCATCCGAACCAAAACACACCCACACTGGAACCCGAATGCCACTCGATGGACTTACATCAGCTTCCAAGCACACAACAACATAACAAGTTAATAGGGAGTCGGGGACTCGAGCCTATAACTGTCAAGCACACACCCAAACAAACAGACAACAAATTGCTAAGGAGTCAGGCACTCGAGCCTAGCAACTGTCAAACAACTCACGCAAAAAGGAAAAAAAGTGCCCGGAGAGATCAGCTCAATCTCCTGCCTACATACTTCATCTGGTATGAAGATCAGGGCGATGTAGTTCCCCTACGCAGGGAAAAAGGACCTAGCCTAACCAGATAACAGAGGGAGACACAACTAGGGAGACTACGACTCGAGCCTAGATGTTATCATGCAAGATTATCCCTAAGTTAAGGTTTCTAGCTAACTGGCACCGGAAAAAAGAAGGGTCTCGATTGCAACTAGGGCAAGAGAAAGAGGAGATCTCAATCGCAACGAGGGCGAGAGAAAAGAATTAGTGTTAGTTGTTAGTCAAACTCGACAAGACGTCGCATCTCGTGCCTACGTATCTCATCTGGACATGAGAATCAGAGTTGCCGTAGTTCGGCTAAACTATTCCTGTTGGTTTGGGTTTTTTAAGTGGACAACGTCACTGCACAATCTACCTGATGCTCGACCTTGGGAGACTTACTCACCTGTAGTAGAAGGAGTTAACGTATCCTTAAGAGGGGATGATGTTTGTTTGTGTTTTAGGAAAGCTCAAGCAAGAAAGGAAGTCCTATACGAAGGAACCGTGCTACCTTAATTGACATGCAAACGAGACTACGCGGAGTCTAACAAACCTAGGGGATACAATCACACCACACAAGCACATGCAGCATAAAATAAACACACCAACAAGGGGCTCAAACATCAAGGCTAGGTTTTAGTCGAGGGGTCATATCAACCTCAACAAACAAACCTCTGGAATTGGGTAGATGTTGCTCTTAACCTTGCCATTGAGGGGCTAAGGTGAAGCAGATGAATGGAGATGAGGGGTGTGCCTCATTGCTCTTATCCCTGGTCAGGGAGAGCTTAAGACAAGAATGTGTGGGTTCAGAAAGTGGGAACCCTTCTACACATTTGATACTGACTCAACTGTACAATTGTACAAGATCTTGGGTTTGTATCTGCAATGCATCAACACAGTGGTGTGAGCAAAGCAGATGACACACAGAATAGCAGGGGATAGGTTGCATATCCCTTGGGTTCTGCCAATTGCCTCTTCACTTAGGAGGTCTTTGAATATGTACAGGGACAAATTGTAAACATACACAAACATTGCCTCTTAAGGAGGACTTCAGACAGTTGCCTGGCCAAGTAACAGGCCAGGTCTTCCAGACTACATGAAGATCAGAAATATACCTCAATGCAAATTGCTTAATAAGCAAAGCAAAGCAAAAGTTCACAAAGGAACTGAGCAACTAAAAGCACCTGAAATAGTCAAGCAGACATTAGTATACAACTTCAAAACAAAGCAAAAGGAAACAGACATCAACAGTTAATCATAAGCAAGTGAATGTGCAAGGCACAAAGCTCAAGGCATGTGAGCCAAGCAACCTACAAAACAAAACATGTTAGTCATGGTATTCAAGCAAGTTCAATCAAAAAGAATTGGTCTCATTGGTCATTTGTTGATCAACCTGAAAAAATGAACTCAACTGTGAGTAATAGGACCACTAGGGCAAGCCTAGGGTCAAAAGGGAATGAAAAAGTTCAAACAGCAAGTGGCAAGCATCCAAAATCATGTTCAAACAATCAAGAAACAATCCCAATTGGATTCATATTCATATCAATCACCATCATCATTTCATGAACAATTTAAGTCAAGGCATGGCATTTAGAAGCTCATAGGAGTCAACAGCAAGACTTGCATCAAAAGTAAACTCAAACATTTTCAAAAATCACCAAATAAATCATGATTAATTATAACACATATCATGGTAAGCATGTCAAATTTCATCTCATTTAGACAAGTGGAAGGCAATCAATGAAAATCAGAAAGGCAAAACAATTTTGAACATGCTCAAAGAAGTCAAACAAACATGCATCAACTTGAAAAATTCATAAATCAGAGATGGCATATGATAAATGAATGGGACTAAAACCATGGCAAAGCTTAGGATGTCTAGTTATCTCATGTAAAATTTCATGTCCATCTAATAAGATATGAGCATTTCACAAAACAAATGGGCACAAGTGTCACACAAAGTCAACATATGATCAAACAGGGGACAAAAATCTCAATCAATTGGAAAATGCCACAAATAAATCCAAGAAAAATCACATGTAAACTAGACATACTCAAGCTCAATCATGCAAAAATTCAATCCATTTTGAGGTCACTAGGCATGGCTATGAAAATCAACAAGTTGCACATCAATGGTGTGACACAAATTGTCACACCCTACTTCAAAAATTCATAACTCACAAACCAGATAAGATAAATTCATGATCTTTATACCAAAATCACCAGGGATGTGTCTAGTTTGTGCACAAAAAAAATTCAAAGTCAAAGGATAAAGTATGACTATTTCACAATGGTTTTGGTAAAATGTGCAAAATGTGGATACATGTTACAAACCCTAATGCCAAATGAAATCCATTCATCATAAAAATCTGGAAAAAATATGACAATTAAGTAGAGACCATGATGAAAAGAATGCAAAAAATCCCATTCAAATTGGACTTAAAATGATGAACTTATGATTTTTACAAGTTTGGTGATCAAAAGTGAAATTAAAATGAAAAAACAACATATTTCAATATGTCACATGCCACGCCAGTGGCAATTTTGTAAATAGCGGGTCACTTAAGCAAAACGGACGCGTTTAGGGCAAGGGCATGAAATGTTCTGATTGGTTATCATGAAGCTACAGGACCATGCACGCACGTGGGAAAGAAAAATCTGGGAAAAGCTCAAGAACAACCTAGGGTTTATGTACAGTGTAGCAACATTCATCACTTCAAATCGCGAAATTTCAAAATGCCCAGAAACACAAATTGAAGATACCAACATGACCAGCAAGCAATGTACATGCATAATCCAAGCATCATTTTCATTGAATCAAAACAACACGCAAGCAATAGCCAAGAACAAGTTTGTACATGAATTTTAAAATCCAGATTTCTCTCAAAATATTCAATCATTTTTGATGGTTCAAAGCTCATAATGACCAGGGTAACAAAATCTACACATTGCATATCATGATTTTGAGAAATTAGAGATTCGTGTTCTTACTTGTTTTTGAAGAAATGAATGAAACAATGGTTGTTTGGTGATGCCTTGCTGAAACAGGTGCTCTATAACCCTCCAAGTGATGAATGATGAAGAAGGTTTGGCTTGAAACAGCTTGGTTTGGCTTCAATCAAATTTTGCCATTAAAGGAGCTTAGCAAAAACAGTCCACGAAATGGCCTTCCAGTTGTGAAATGGAGGTGGAAACGAGCTCAAGATAGTGGTTAGATGATGAAGCAACAAAAGATAGCTCGAGTTCTCTTGAGGTTTTTGCAGAAAAATTCAAAATGCCAAGAATGGAGATTTGAGAGAGTGAGAGAATTCTGTTGGTATGGAGGCAGCTAGGGTTGCAAAATGATCAGAAAATGAGTTTATATCTTCTGTTTTAAGTTGCATAAACAAGGTGCTAATCACATTTTGTTTTAATGAGCAAATTGCTAATTGGCCATTTTGGTTCACATGGTGAGGTGTGATGGCAAAGGTCACGAATTTGGGCCTTCCACAAGTCACAAACAACATTTCAGATCATATTTGAATGGCAAAAGTGTTTGGAAATGAAGAAATCAAAAGTTCACAATTTCACTTTACTTAAAAATAATTCATGTAAGTGAAAAAATGCCATTTTGATCCATGAGGTTTTGGTGCATGAGGGTTACATTTTTGGAAAGAGGAGGTCAAATGTGACTTGTTGGAAAAAACCCCACCAAATTTGGCCAAATGGTTTGAGAGATATGGCCTTTTGAAGTTCAAGAATTTTTGAAAATGAATTGATCATATCTTGCCAACCACACATGGGAATTGAGAGTTCTTGGACTTTTTGGAAATGGGAGAACAAGATCTTCAACTTTCATGTTGGGCAAAAATTCATTTGAAGCTTGTATGATGATGTAAGTTTAGGCTCAAGAAGTTTCCATTTTTGGCAGTTAAAATTACAGGTCCAGTTTCTATTTTTGGAAATTTCTGATTTGGCTTCAAATTCTTCAATGATGATGTTTGCCATGATATATGAGGCCTATTTGGACATGAATAAGCTCTCTCAAACCAAATCCATCCATCAAAACCATAAAATCAATCACAGTTGACCAAGTTTGACTTTTTAGTGTTTCTGACTGACTGTGCATTGACTGATGACCTCTGAACATCCAATCTTTGACCAAAACACTTCAAATGGATCCCCAAGTCATGTGAACATGTTGGACCAACCCTAGGGCCTTGGTTCCTTGGAAATTGTACTTGCTTGTTTGATTGACTGATCTCCTGATCAGTTTGACCTAATTCTCCTGATGATCTTGCACTTGGGCAAAAGGGACAATGCAATGCTATGCAGTGGACCATGTTATGTTATGACCTAATATGAGAATGTATGTACAATGATAGGTGCAAATTTGAGGTGCTACAGTCATGTACTTGTATTTCCTAAATTAAAGGTTGTAACAAGTTAAACTAATCTCCACTTATTAAGGAGCTAACAAATAGATTATTTGCCAGGTTCATTAATCGTAGCTTAGTTGTTAGTTTCCTAGATTTTAGATCAGCTGGTGGATTCCTGAAGAATAGCCTGAGAAAAATCCTGAAACAGAAAAACTAACCATCCAACAATTTAGCATATGCAGTCAGGAGTGAATGTCACAACATTCCGTTTGACATCCAAGTCCAGAACCATATGCTAAGTCTGCTTGGTTTCTGAAAACAGACTGTGCTAAATTTGTTGTGCTGTAAAAGACCAACCAGTCTCTACTTCAGTATCAGCTTACTGGAAAAACTGTCAAGACATCCAGTTTGACAGTTTCACAATGATCTCTTGGCCAGGTCTGTTGTGCTTTTGAACTCCATACTTCACACCATACGTCAACGGACGAAATGGGAAAAACTCAACGTTTACCGAGACCAACGGAGAGGTAACCAGTCATTAATGAATGACTGGAAGAGATACAACCATACGTCAACGGACGAAATGGGAAAAACTCAACGTTTACCGAGACCAACGGAGAGGTAACCAGTCATTAATGAATGACTGGAAGAGATACAACCATACGTCAACGGACGAAATGGGAAAAACTCAACGTTTACCGAGACCAACGGAGAGGTAACCAGTCATTAATGAATGACTGGAAGAGATACAACCATACGTCAACGAACGAAATGGGAAAAACTCAACGTTTACCGAGACCAACGGAGAGGTAACCAGTCATTAATGAATGACTGGAAGAGATACAACCATACGTCAACGGACGAAATGGGAAAAACTCAACGTTTATCGAAACCAACGGAGAGGTAAATCCACATGGGGAAGGGTACAACTAGACATCATCGGATGACTAGGAAAAACTCGACGTTTATCGACACCAACGGAGAGGAGAAAACTCTTCTGGGGAGAGTGAACACAACCAAATCATCAACGGATGACCGGGAAAAACTCGACGTTTATCGACACCAACGGAGAGGTAAATCCACATGGGGAAGGGTACAACTAGACATCATCGGATGACTAGGAAAAACTCGACGTTTATCGACACCAACGGAGAGGAGAAAACTCTTATGGGGAGAGTGAACACAACCAAATCATCAACGGATGACCGGGAAAAACTCGACGTTTATCGACACCAACGGAGAGGAGAATCAACTTCACTAGGGAAGGAGGATGACGCTACGAATATCGAAAGATGATGCTTACCGACATCAAAAGAAGACCAGACACTTACGCATGACTGGAAATCACCGAAAAGATGGTGTTTACCGACACCAAAGAATACCAGACACTTACGCATGACTGAAAAATGGTGTTTACCGACACCAAAAGAAGACCAGACACTTACGCATGACTGGAAATCACCGAAAAGATGGTGTTTACCGACACCAAAGAATACCAGACACTTACGCATGACTGGGAAATCACCGAAAAATGGTGTTTACCGACACCAAAGAAACAAACACACGCGGGTGCTGACGGGATACTGACATCTACAAGATGACAGAGCAAGGCTGAACACTTGCAGGGGGTCTCACAGGGGAGAAACAGGCTTTCCTTTCACCAACGGATGAGGAAATAAACCTCTGTGGGGATTATCAACACCAAATGTTGACTGGAGCAACTGTAGCAAATGTGCCGTACGGGTTTGAACAAACATCCGCCTCTGCTGGGGATACGGTCTGATGGGGTTTCGAACACATGAATGCATATGTTTGAATTTTTCTATGGCGTAATGCTCCATTTATGAATGGAAATGCTACGCGATTTTTTAGGATGCAATGATTACTATATGCAAAATGCAAATGAACCCTGGCTAGGGAGCCAAAATGATCAGATACTCTGACTCTGTGGGGAGACTCTGACTGAGGAAATACTCTGCGGGGAACTCTGCTTGGGGAATGGTAAAGCGCGACTTTACTGGGAGGAAGACCCAACCAATCCTCAGATAGGATAAACTCTGCTTGGAGAATATCTGTTACTCCGCTGGGGATAACCCATGCAGTCCATAGGTAGAATCAACTCAGCTGGGGATGCAGATATCAGTCTATTACAGAAACTCGTCCAATCCACTGGTAGGATGAACTCTGCCGGAGAGATAAATGCTACTCCACTAGGGACGACCCAACCAATCCATATGTAGGAGAATCACTGCTGGAGATGTGTTTCATGAGACCCGCTCCACTCGGGGAACTTGCTGAGGAAAAACCCGCTCCCTTCTGCTGAGGAGAACAATCCTAGTGGGGAGAGTAACAAACTCTGTTGGGGATGATGACACGTCATATCATACTGGAGATGAATTTCCACAACCCTGCTGGGGATAAGCACTCACGGCCATACTGGAGATAACAGCATCACAAACCCAATTGTTGGGGAACACACAAACAGTCTATTGATAAACTCCGCTGGGGAACTCCCGGGGAAAATAACTGTCAGGCGCTCAGCGGGGATTCCCAACTGGGGAAATCTGCAAGCACAGGCCTGCTGGGGATATACAAACCTTAGATCTACTGGGGACAGAAGGTACTGTCCACAGGCATCTCCGTGGGGGAAATAACTCTGATAGCTTCAATACTGGCTTGGGCCAGGGAAACGTCCTCCACCCTGAGAAACATTCTGCCCCTACCCCTGCTGGGGACGTGATAACCTTCAGGCTTGCTGAGGAGACAACGATCTCGAATTTGTCGGGGAAATCACACTCTCCACCCACTGGGGAGATATGGCTTACTTGCCATGGGATACCGGTCGACCCATCGAACACTGGTATCCATCGTCCATCCACAATATCGACTTTCCCTTTTTAAGAATCTTCCAGACTCCTCTGGACTTTTCTGCTCCATCATCTTGTATTCCCAACTCGTCCGTACTTCACGGAGGTTGAACTCCTGGGATTCATACATACTTTTCAGTTACCAGACTTTGAAGAGTCTTCTTGATTAACTTTCCAGGATCGTCGTCGTAACTTTCATCGTCTTTTCACGGTTCATCTATCCCTTGCCCCTGGTTGGACTCTGAGGGGATCTCTTGTCAAAAAGGTTTCACATTACCACCGGCAAGTGAATGAAGATATCTAACCGTATCCGCACAAGGAATCGTCAGATAAAAGCGTGCCCCAGGTATGCCCCAGGTGTTCTGATATTTCAACACTTAAGTCACTCAAACTTCCGAGTAAGATTTCCAGATTTTAATCTCACAAACATGCATCGGAAAGGACCTCTATGTTTTAAAATGCAAATATTCTTATCAAAACGAATGGATGTTTTCGTAATCAAAACGGTAATGTCACAAAAACAAAATTTATTTGACTGAACACGCGTTTTATTGACTGAAAAAGAAAGGTGGCTCGAAACCGAGCAATACGCGGGAAGCAAACCCTGGAAAGAGGTGATTGCACATAAAAGGAAAAAATCTATCCTAATGGCAACGTGAAACTGTGATCTCATCGGGTTCCAACTCAGTTACACCTCATATGCCCTCAAGACTTTCCACACTTTCTGTCTTCTGAATAAGACGCTTCCGATTGATCTCTGTTGGAGATTATCCAAGTCATCCAAAACACAAACGATCATGCTGGACGCAGTTGTTCGTTTCATTCCCACTTTTGCCTGGACCGCCCTTTCGGGTTTCAGCCCACCGGGACACCCTTTTTTGCCCAAGTCGCCCTTGCGGGTTTTCAACTTGCCGGGTGTATAGTTTTTTTTCTTTTATTATCCCTAACTTTTGCCCGAACCTTTCTCTTTTTTCTTGGTTCGCCGGGATGCCCATTTTTGCCTGGACTCTTTTATTCTTTTTGTCCAGCGGGTCTATTTTTTACGAAGTATTTTCTAACTGCGTCCGCATTCACAGGGGATGGAAAATTGTCGTCATCCGTGGTCGTTAACTACAAGGTTCTATCAGGGGAAACCTTCTTGACCACGAATGGACATTCATAATTGTTTATCCATTTGTCCCACAATCGTTTTGAGGAGGAAGGATCCTTTTCAACCAACTCTTCCAGGTGATACGCACGAGGTCACACTTCTCGGTCAACAATACGCTTCATTCCCTGGGTACAACTGCCCCATGATAAGTAACTGTCAGCCCTCTTCCTCAGTCAGACTCAACGTGTCATCCTGAGTCCTTATCCATTCAGGCTTCTCTGACTTCTCATACATCTGTGAGGAAGACGCTGCCCCAAGTAGATGCACATCCCAAGGTTCAGTACCCAGGATACAGACTTTATATTCAATCACCATTGTTGGTGCAACCAACTGTGATTCGGGAAGCACTACCTCATTCACTTTACCTTACCCCCCCCCCCCCATCAGACATCAGAATCCGTTCGGATTCAGGGTCAGGCCCCTCCTCCGGGATCAGTCACTCTCAATCTTTCGATTTGAGTACCTCGAGATGTCTTCATCAGGGATCTCAAACTTCCTTGGTTGATAACCTTCCATGGGTTGTTACTAGCTTCTCGAACACTTACCTGATCAGATCCATTTGGACATCCACAAAGTGGTATGGATCAGCATACACTGTCTCAGTCGGCGAGCAGCCTATGCCAAAGTACATCAAGTTTTTTCGAACAGTGAGTGTATTGTTTCACAGTCGATAAACTTTTTGCTTAGGTAAATTGCATACTCTTTTCGACCAGACGAGTCATGCTGACCCAATACGCACCTCATAGATCACTCGAGGGTCGTCAAGTACCAGATCGACAGTTGTTTCTTCCATGGAAGGTACTGGAATCAAAGGTTCCTGCCACTTATTATTTTTTCAAATGCCCCTTGGCAATTATTACTTTACCTGACCGTTTGATTTTTTCTTCTCTTTTTTTTTCGGTTCAGGCATTTCTTTTTTTTTTTTTTTTTTTTTTTTGCAGGATCAATCTTGATTCCTCTTATTTACTCACAACAAGCCTCGGTAGCTTGATGGACAGCACTCCATAAGTGCACTGATTTGGACTTAACAGTATGAGTTATCTCAACCGGTCAAACAACTTTGCCCCAGTTTACCGGATGCCCCAGTCCTCTTTGGGACTTTGTCATCATGTCCTCAACCTGGGATTTGCTTTCACGATGAATCATATCATGAAACAAAGTCACCGTAGACTTTTGATACGTGGCACCGGCCTCTTGTGATGGAACGACATCATCTTAGAACAAGAAGGTGCCCCTTGTGTGATGGACATTGTTCACTTCATATCATCTGGCAATAATTCAATCTGGTCTTGGCCAAGAAGCCATCCATGAAGATAAACACTGAGACCTGAGCCATATAATCAACCAATACCTCATTGTGAAGTACCGGGAATTCATCCTTCAGATTAGCTCTGTTCACATCTTGGTGGTCCGTACACCTTCTCATCTTTCAGCACCAGTTTCCGCTTCACTGGAGGACAGTCTTCTCTTAAGGGTAGCTCGTGCCCCATAACATTGGTATTCCGCCCTGGTGTATCTAGATACAAACAGGCATACGTATCAACCTGCTCTTCTAACAGGGCTACCATTCTGTTCTCGTCTTGCCTTTGAAGCGGCCTTAACTTTCACTTCCTGACCTTGGCGGTGCTCGGAATAACAAATCTCGAATCACTCCTCGTGCGTCTGAATCACCTTCTCCTCTTGTTTCAACAATCTGGCTAATTCCCGCAGATCAGCAATCTTCTTCGCCTTCTTCTATGGCATGATAGATCGGATTGTCGAAGTCATACAGAGGTGTAACCAAATTGTTATCGATGAGATCAGGAGAGTAATCACTTTTGAGGTTGGAACGAGATAAAATCAAAAGGAAAGAAAATAAAAAACATTGCCATTTTTATTTGTTTTTAAAACTGCACAAATAAGCGAAAAAACAGGGAACACCGCTTTTAATTACAAAAACATCCATTTATTACTGATGCAAAATGTTGCAAAATGAAACACATGAGGTGGCCCTTACAATGGACCAATACGCTTCGGGCAAAACGTATGGCTTTCATGCACAAAGATTAAAACACAGAAATACTACACTTCTGGATGAGTGACAGTGATGCCTTTGGGGGCCTTCCAGTTGCCTGGTACGCACGACTTTATCCACAACTCGAGTTCGCGGTGACCGTCGATCTCTTCACTTACTGAACAAGCCTGACCAGGATCCAACATTCCTGCACTGACGAAGGTGTACGGCGGACGACATCCTCTGTTTGGTCTAGACGACTCTAAATCCGGCTGATAACCGACTCCAAACATGTCTGCTTTTACCACGATGTCAATGATCCTTCCCCAGCCTAGTGCTTCTTTGTTCTTCACCACCTCTAGAGCTTGTTTATAAGAAGAAATGGACAGCTTCTTATCTTTCTCAGCAACAAGGGCATTCTTCACCTGGACGGTTTCAACTGCCAGACTGGATGCTTTACATCTTTCATCATCCATTTCTACTTCCTTCATTTTCTGGGTCGCGTCTTTCATTAATACACACCCCTCTGTAGTGACAGTCGCACAAGCATTATCAACAGCAGGGAAAGCTCCATCCCGTAGCAGAAGTTTTGGAACCATAGCCATTGGACCTTTTAGCTGACCCTCTTCAATCACTTATATTCCTTTCTTGACCTTTTTCATCATCTTTACCTTTACGGGACCCTGCCTGGGTACGGGGTCGACATCCTCATTCATTATCTGTCCCAAGCTGATAGTCTTAGAGTCCACCAGATCTTGGACAATATGCTTAAAAGCTCTGCATCCCTCAATGTTGTGTCCAGGTGCTCCAGAGTGAAACTCGCACTTGGCACTCTCATCAAAGTTGGCAGGCCTCCGCTGCTGTTCTATAGGAATCAAAATCCTCGGCCGAACTAATCCCAGATCCCTCAACCTTTGGAAAAGAAAGGCATAAGTCACAGGTGGTTCCTCAAACTGACGATCCTCATTCTTCTTCTTCACCTGGCTCTTAGCTCCCAGTGTCTTCTGTTGAGGTGGCAGTTGTTGTTGTTGAGCAGGTGGATTGCTGACAGGAGTGGTTACAGTGGCAGCATAAGGATGATAACGATCTTTACTACGTTCTTTCTTTGCGGGCACACCAACTGGCTCAACTTCCCTCTTGAATGGACCACTGTCGGAGGATTTCCTTGCTACAATACCAGAAGGTTTGTTCACTTCGGAGGACGGAGCCTTCCCCTGAACTTTCTCCACTATCAGCCACTTCTCAATTTTTTCCAATCTCTCAGACATGACCTTCTGCCCCAAGGCCAGCTCTTGCACAACACTGAACAAACCCCTCATCATCTCTTTCAGCTCAAGGATGTCGGCGTTGGGAAGATCCATCAGCTTGGATTTGTTGACCCCCAGCAGGTTATCTGAACAGGCGAGTTATGCGCACCGGTTGAATACTGAAACCTACAAAACAGCAAATGGGTTAGTATGACTCACACATGCAATGTTTGTCCGTACTAGGAATATTCAGTCCTCTTTTTTTTTCTTTTTTTTGTTTCATTGAGACAGATAAAATTTTATCAACAACATTTTGACATCTGGATGTCTCTCAACCGGGGTTTTAATTTAAAAATAATGGGCCCTGAGTACGGACAGACACGAGTTGAATGCAGATGAATGCGAGATGATATGATGCAAATGCATGAATGCAGGCCCTTGTGCCACCAAATCATCTGAAGACTTATGCTTTCTCTGAACCAGTCACATTCGTGGGATCAAGTCACCATAAATCCGACTTGGGGAGTTCCGAAATAAACGGAACCGGAGATTATATCACTATCTTCACAGGACCAACCACTGAACGGGTGACAACGGATCCTCTGAACAAGTACTCTCAACTCAACCCGGGGATCCGAAATAAACGGAACCCGCTGATAAACCACGGACAGAACTCTGGCGTCCCAGAAATAAATGCCCATAATCCATAGCCACCATCAGTACCAAGAGTCACCAACAAATCACCAACCAATCAGCAACTGTACCTGTAATGATCAAACCCTCCCCACTCACGGGTGTTATCTAGGCCAGGGTAAAGTCGAAGAGAAACGCAGCATAAATAACCTTTCGCAGAATACCATCATATACACACCTGAAGTATGTAACGACGATATCCTACCAGGGTCTGAACTGCTCGTGATATCAATGTTCCGCTAAGTGGCGCAATACCACCCGCTTCCCATGAATCACTCTATTCCTAAGTATCCTAGATTTCACTCATAGCCTGGGTATTGGACCTTTTACCTCAAGTAATCCCACCCCAACAGAGAGAAACAGACAGCACAGCAGATGAATATGAATGAATGCAAACATTAATGCAAATAATAAATGCAAACAGTAAATGCAAATATATACAAACGAATGCAATAAATACAACAGCAAACAGCAACCAAAACCCCAACCTAGAGAGCGCTAGGAGAGACTCGCTCAGGGAAGATGGACCAGCAGAGGTCAACTTCTCTGTATCCCCAGCAGAGTCGCCAGCTGTCGCATTACGCGAAAAACCGGCGGGAAAACAAGAACAACAGAGCCGCCACCGTGCGTTATTTATCCCAAAAGAGGGAAAGGAAACGCTCAGAGTAAACCTGGAAAGAACATGGTCTCGCGACCAAAGAGGATGGGTTCGGGAGTCGGTTATGTGAAGGGAAGGTATTAGCACCCCTACGCATCTGTCGTATTCGACGGGATCCACGCACAATAGAAAGGAAAATGGTTGCTAAAACACTGCTCAAACACACACACACTGGCTGAAAGAGACCCAAGAAAACACGCAAGACTGACTCGGCAGGATGTCGCATCCTGGGCCTACTTAGTCCATCAAGCATAGACATCAGAGTCAAAGTAGTTCGGACTGGGGAAACGACACATGCTCGCTAGGATATCGCATCCTATGCATACGTATCTCCTTGGACGAAGGAGATTCAGAGCATTCGTAGCTCGGCTAACACGCACACAAACAAAAACAGGCAAAGGCAAACATGGAGCCTGAATGCCAATTACTGGACTTACATCAGCATCCGAACCAAAACACACCCACACTGGAACCCGAATGCCACTCGATGGACTTACATCAGCTTCCAAGCACACAACAACATAACAAGTTAATAGGGAGTCGGGGACTCGAGCCTATAACTGTCAAGCACACACCCAAACAAACAGACAACAAATTGCTAAGGAGTCAGGCACTCGAGCCTAGCAACTGTCAAACAACTCACGCAAAAAGGAAAAAAAGCGCCCGGAGAGATCAGCTCAATCTCCTGCCTACATACTTCATCTGGTATGAAGATCAGGGCGATGTAGTTCCCCTACGCAGGGAAAAAGGACCTAGCCTAACCAGATAACAGAGGGAGACACAACTAGGGAGACTACGACTCGAGCCTAGATGTTATCATGCAAGATTATCCCTAAGTTAAGGTTTCTAGCTAACTGGCACCGGAAAAAAGAAGGGTCTCGATTGCAACTAGGGCAAGAGAAAGGGGAGATCTCAATCGCAACGAGGGCGAGAGAAAAGAATTAGTGTTAGTTGTTAGTCAAACTCGACAAGACGTCGCATCTCGTGCCTACGTATCTCATCTGGACATGAGAATCAGAGTTGCCGTAGTTCGGCTAAACTATTCCTGTTGGTTTGGGTTTTTTAAGTGGACAACGTCACTGCACAATCTACCTGATGCTCGACCTTGGGAGACTTACTCACCTGTAGTAGAAGGAGTTAACGTATCCTTAAGAGGGGATGATGTTTGTTTGTGTTTTAGGAAAGCTCAAGCAAGAAAGGAAGTCCTATACGAAGGAACCGTGCTACCTTAATTGACATGCAAACGAGACTACGCGGAGTCTAACAAACCTAGGGGATACAATCACACCACACAAGCACATGCAGCATAAAATAAACACACCAACAAGGGGCTCAAACATCAAGGCTAGGTTTTAGTCGAGGGGTCATATCAACCTCAACAAACAAACCTCTGGAATTGGGTAGATGTTGCTCTTAACCTTGCCATTGAGGGGCTAAGGTGAAGCAGATGAATGGAGATGAGGGGTGTGCCTCATTGCTCTTATCCCTGGTCAGGGAGAGCTTAAGACAAGAATGTGTGGGTTCAGAAAGTGGGAACCCTTCTACACATTTGATACTGACTCAACTGTACAATTGTACAAGATCTTGGGTTTGTATCTGCAATGCATCAACACAGTGGTGTGAGCAAAGCAGATGACACACAGAATAGCAGGGGATAGGTTGCATATCCCTTGGGTTCTGCCAATTGCCTCTTCACTTAGGAGGTCTTTGAATATGTACAGGGACAAATTGTAAACATACACAAACATTGCCTCTTAAGGAGGACTTCAGACAGTTGCCTGGCCAAGTAACAGGCCAGGTCTTCCAGACTACATGAAGATCAGAAATATACCTCAATGCAAATTGCTTAATAAGCAAAGCAAAGCAAAAGTTCACAAAGGAACTGAGCAACTAAAAGCACCTGAAATAGTCAAGCAGACATTAGTATACAACTTCAAAACAAAGCAAAAGGAAACAGACATCAACAGTTAATCATAAGCAAGTGAATGTGCAAGGCACAAAGCTCAAGGCATGTGAGCCAAGCAACCTACAAAACAAAACATGTTAGTCATGGTATTCAAGCAAGTTCAATCAAAAAGAATTGGTCTCATTGGTCATTTGTTGATCAACCTGAAAAAATGAACTCAACTGTGAGTAATAGGACCACTAGGGCAAGCCTAGGGTCAAAAGGGAATGAAAAAGTTCAAACAGCAAGTGGCAAGCATCCAAAATCATGTTCAAACAATCAAGAAACAATCCCAATTGGATTCATATTCATATCAATCACCATCATCATTTCATGAACAATTTAAGTCAAGGCATGGCATTTAGAAGCTCATAGGAGTCAACAGCAAGACTTGCATCAAAAGTAAACTCAAACATTTTCAAAAATCACCAAATAAATCATGATTAATTATAACACATATCATGGTAAGCATGTCAAATTTCATCTCATTTAGACAAGTGGAAGGCAATCAATGAAAATCAGAAAGGCAAAACAATTTTGAACATGCTCAAAGAAGTCAAACAAACATGCATCAACTTGAAAAATTCATAAATCAGAGATGGCATATGATAAATGAATGGGACTAAAACCATGGCAAAGCTTAGGATGTCTAGTTATCTCATGTAAAATTTCATGTCCATCTAATAAGATATGAGCATTTCACAAAACAAATGGGCACAAGTGTCACACAAAGTCAACATATGATCAAACAGGGGACAAAAATCTCAATCAATTGGAAAATGCCACAAATAAATCCAAGAAAAATCACATGTAAACTAGACATACTCAAGCTCAATCATGCAAAAATTCAATCCATTTTGAGGTCACTAGGCATGGCTATGAAAATCAACAAGTTGCACATCAATGGTGTGACACAAATTGTCACACCCTACTTCAAAAATTCATAACTCACAAACCAGATAAGATAAATTCATGATCTTTATACCAAAATCACCAGGGATGTGTCTAGTTTGTGCACAAAAAAAATTCAAAGTCAAAGGATAAAGTATGACTATTTCACAATGGTTTTGGTAAAATGTGCAAAATGTGGATACATGTTACAAACCCTAATGCCAAATGAAATCCATTCATCATAAAAATCTGGAAAAAATATGACAATTAAGTAGAGACCATGATGAAAAGAATGCAAAAAATCCCATTCAAATTGGACTTAAAATGATGAACTTATGATTTTTACAAGTTTGGTGATCAAAAGTGAAATTAAAATGAAAAAACAACATATTTCAATATGTCACATGCCACGCCAGTGGCAATTTTGTAAATAGCGGGTCACTTAAGCAAAACGGACGCGTTTAGGGCAAGGGCATGAAATGTTCTGATTGGTTATCATGAAGCTACAGGACCATGCACGCACGTGGGAAAGAAAAATCTGGGAAAAGCTCAAGAACAACCTAGGGTTTATGTACAGTGTAGCAACATTCATCACTTCAAATCGCGAAATTTCAAAATGCCCAGAAACACAAATTGAAGATACCAACATGACCAGCAAGCAATGTACATGCATAATCCAAGCATCATTTTCATTGAATCAAAACAACACGCAAGCAATAGCCAAGAACAAGTTTGTACATGAATTTTAAAATCCAGATTTCTCTCAAAATATTCAATCATTTTTGATGGTTCAAAGCTCATAATGACCAGGGTAACAAAATCTACACATTGCATATCATGATTTTGAGAAATTAGAGATTCGTGTTCTTACTTGTTTTTGAAGAAATGAATGAAACAATGGTTGTTTGGTGATGCCTTGCTGAAACAGGTGCTCTATAACCCTCCAAGTGATGAATGATGAAGAAGGTTTGGCTTGAAACAGCTTGGTTTGGCTTCAATCAAATTTTGCCATTAAAGGAGCTTAGCAAAAACAGTCCACGAAATGGCCTTCCAGTTGTGAAATGGAGGTGGAAACGAGCTCAAGATAGTGGTTAGATGATGAAGCAACAAAAGATAGCTCGAGTTCTCTTGAGGTTTTTGCAGAAAAATTCAAAATGCCAAGAATGGAGATTTGAGAGAGTGAGAGAATTCTGTTGGTATGGAGGCAGCTAGGGTTGCAAAATGATCAGAAAATGAGTTTATATCTTCTGTTTTAAGTTGCATAAACAAGGTGCTAATCACATTTTGTTTTAATGAGCAAATTGCTAATTGGCCATTTTGGTTCACATGGTGAGGTGTGATGGCAAAGGTCACGAATTTGGGCCTTCCACAAGTCACAAACAACATTTCAGATCATATTTGAATGGCAAAAGTGTTTGGAAATGAAGAAATCAAAAGTTCACAATTTCACTTTACTTAAAAATAATTCATGTAAGTGAAAAAATGCCATTTTGATCCATGAGGTTTTGGTGCATGAGGGTTACATTTTTGGAAAGAGGAGGTCAAATGTGACTTGTTGGAAAAAACCCCACCAAATTTGGCCAAATGGTTTGAGAGATATGGCCTTTTGAAGTTCAAGAATTTTTGAAAATGAATTGATCATATCTTGCCAACCACACATGGGAATTGAGAGTTCTTGGACTTTTTGGAAATGGGAGAACAAGATCTTCAACTTTCATGTTGGGCAAAAATTCATTTGAAGCTTGTATGATGATGTAAGTTTAGGCTCAAGAAGTTTCCATTTTTGGCAGTTAAAATTACAGGTCCAGTTTCTATTTTTGGAAATTTCTGATTTGGCTTCAAATTCTTCAATGATGATGTTTGCCATGATATATGAGGCCTATTTGGACATGAATAAGCTCTCTCAAACCAAATCCATCCATCAAAACCATAAAATCAATCACAGTTGACCAAGTTTGACTTTTTAGTGTTTCTGACTGACTGTGCATTGACTGATGACCTCTGAACATCCAATCTTTGACCAAAACACTTCAAATGGATCCCCAAGTCATGTGAACATGTTGGACCAACCCTAGGGCCTTGGTTCCTTGGAAATTGTACTTGCTTGTTTGATTGACTGATCTCCTGATCAGTTTGACCTAATTCTCCTGATGATCTTGCACTTGGGCAAAAGGGACAATGCAATGCTATGCAGTGGACCATGTTATGTTATGACCTAATATGAGAATGTATGTACAATGATAGGTGCAAATTTGAGGTGCTACAGTCATGTACTTGTATTTCCTAAATTAAAGGTTGTAGCAAGTTAAACTAATCTCCACTTATTAAGGAGCTAACAAATAGATTATTTGCCAGGTTCATTAATCGTAGCTTAGTTGTTAGTTTCCTAGATTTTAGATCAGCTGGTGGATTCCTGAAGAATAGCCTGAGAAAAATCCTGAAACAGAAAAACTAACCATCCAACAATTTAGCATATGCAGTCAGGAGTGAATGTCACAACATTCCGTTTGACATCCAAGTCCAGAACCATATGCTAAGTCTGCTTGGTTTCTGAAAACAGACTGTGCTAAATTTGCTGTGCTGTAAAAGACCAACCAGTCTCTACTTCAGTATCAGCTTACTGGAAAAACTGTCAAGACATCCAGTTTGACAGTTTCACAATGATCTCTTGGCCAGGTCTGTTGTGCTTTTGAACTCCAGACTTCACTACATACTGAACTGAAATCATCAACTTATTAAACAGTATGTGCTGTTGTTGATGAATGTCAGAACATTCTGATTGACATTCCAACAGAGGGCTATGTATCAGGTCTGCTATTATCTTGATGAACAGACTGAAATACATGCTTAGTTATGGCAGACATGAGTATATCATACAGAAGGAAAACAAACACAGGAAATTGTTAACCCAGTTCAGTCCAACATGACCTACATCTGGGGGCTACCAAGCCAGGAAGAAGATCCACTATTAGTAGTATCAATTCAGAGTTAAACTCCCCCGTTTACAACTCATCACTTAATCCCTACCCAATGCAATCTATACCTAGGAACTCCTAGATAGAAACCTCCAGTTTCCATTCCTATCACTACAAATACAATGTAATGTGCAAACACCTTGAACTTGCTTCACAGCTTCATTCAAGAACATAATTACTCTTGCCTACAGGCTTCGAGTAACAAACACTCTCAGGTTTACCACTGAGAAACACATGGTACCCTTCCCACAGATTGGGAGGTTTACCTTACACACACCCCTAAAAATTCATTCTAAGAGGCTTACAAAGACTAGATTACAATCAGCTATTTATAACCTAATCACCCAACTGGATTTGGGCCTTCAGAAAATTGCAGCAGACTTGTTCTTTGCTGTTGCAACTTCAGCAGAAAAATTCTGCTACAAACAAGGTCTTCAAGTTCCTAAACTCTCTCCATATATATCTCCATATTTAGAGCCTATATATATTCTGATTTAGTCTTCAAGACCTCCACAAGGGAGTTAGGATATTCACCAGATATCCTTGCTGATCCCATGAAATATACTGAATTAATTAATTCAGTTTCCTACACATGTGCGATGTCACAGACCTGATGTCGTGACATCGTACATGACATGTTGGTCCAGATGTTGAATTTCTTCAACCCAACATATTAAAACAACAGAGATGATTACATTATTTGTTTTCTAAAATTACTGCCAATCCTAAGGAATCAACAATCTCCCCCTTTGGCAAATTTTAGCTAAAACAAATAAACAATACATTGGACAAAACATCCCAATTTGGGAATGCTCTTCATCTCCGTCATTGGCTCCACCACCACAAACACCAAAGTTGGTGTACATGAGAAAGTAGAGGTACCAGACTCAGTTGTACCAGAACCCTCCCCCTCAACCGGAGAGCTTCCTGAAGAATACGTAATGCTGAGTACATAGGCAATGTAACTCAGATCACAAGGCACAACTGTCTTCTTAACTCAGATCACAAGACACAAGTGGTAAACCCAGTTGGTGGATTTTGTGCCTGATGCCAACTTCTGTTTGCTGCCACATCCACAGTTGGCTTGCTTCTGGTACATTCTCAACCCCAGGACTATATTTCTCTCCCCCTTTTTAGCTAAACATTTGTAAAGGCACCCCTCACAAAACCAGATCCAGGCGCAGCTTGCCCAGACCTTAACATACCCCATGATTCTGAGAATGTAATGTTTCTGTTGTGAGGAGAAGAGGGCTCTTACATCCTTTAAATAGTCCAGCCCGTGCTTAGGAATTTCCGGTAGAAATAAATGCTTGGTCAAGATGCATTTATTTTTGCTGAGAAACAGTCAGAGAATCACCAACAAAATCTCAGACTATCTTTGAATACCTTTTATAGCTCTTGACTGTTTCTTTTCCAAAACAGTCGTTCCAGTGCATGGAGACCATTCCATATATGCAGTCAGACATGTTGCACGCGATGTCTTAACATTCCTGCATTCAGCCAGTATTCAACATTTCCCAAGACCTCTGTCATACCTCCAGTAGAGACTTGACACCTAGCACTGCTACAGCCAACTTTTCACACTTCAGTTGATGGTTACTCCCCCTGTACCACACAGCTGTAGACATCAGGCTTATTCTGGTTTATCAGACTTAGCCACATCACCCTCATAATTCCTAATGACTTTAAAATTCAGAAGGAATTAACAGCAATGTCCAGGGCAATGTCATGACATCTGGTCAGACAGTCTTCTACTCACTCAGCCTTGACATATATCACAGCATCCTGATAACTACCTAGTCATCTGAGAACACATAGACCACAAGCTTGGTGATTGCTTGCAGCACAAAGGCACAACTCCCCCTGTCATGGACAACCTACTCTCTTGGAGGTCACACATATCCAACATGGTTGGACCTTCACCTTCTTCCTGATTCAAAAAGAACTCAACCCACTTGATGAATGGAAAACATAAGACTCATCTTCATGTCTTCAAGAGCGCACCCTCTGTTCAACCCTCTTGGTTGAACACATCCACACTCTGTGTCAATCTCTCTTCTAAGCAGAACAGAAAGCCATTTCACAAAATGTTCTAACATTCGTTAGGACATCCTTCACACATAACAGGGAACACCATCTGATAGTCTTCAAATATCACTGAGTCACCAGCTTGATCAAGAAGAACCCAGACATAAATTGGGACATATGCCTTTTCATCCCATTACATGAGATAATCTTCCATGGATGGCTCAGAACTCCTACCACAAGCTCCAAGGGATGAATAGAAGACACCTACTTTAGTCTTCAACTTGCTACTTTTCTGCTCAAAAGTAATTAGTCTCAGACTTTCCTCAAGAATAACCAGCTGCCTTATGTTGATTATCTTGATTCTTCGAACTCACTTCTGAGATAGACCAACTGCCACTGGTTGATTACCTCCTTCATGAATTCTCATATGAAAAGGTCAAATGTTGCTTTTTGACCTCCCCAAGTTTATCAGACTTCTCCCAAAGATATTCTGACCTTCCAAGTGAGACTTGAACTTCAAGCTACATGTTGAACAAAGCTTAGCTCTTCTAAGACATGCACATGTACCATCCTTTCTATCCAGCAACTCCAAAGTACTGCTATGAGGACGACCCTTTTGAAGTATCCAATCTACAACCCTGTAGACCCTTCTATCTCAAGTTGATGTGCCACTTCACCAACTAAGAGTCTGATGTTGAGCCAAATGTCATAACATTGCGTTTTGACATCTAGCTGTTGAATTCAGCTCCTTCTTCTGCCACTTGAAAGAACTTCCTCCCTTCTCAGAACAAGAGTTCAATGTTCTCATAGACTTGATTGTGGAACCAAGTTTGAGTAAACAACCTCCATCCTGCAAGTTTGCAGTTAAGTCATCCAAGCTCACACCTTGATGAATCCCTGCTTCTTTTCCAAAGACATCAGACACTCTGATGCATGAGTCTTCAGAAGGACCAGTTGGAAACTAACCCTTCAGCTCTGCCAAGGATTCCACTTCCTAAAGCAAGGCTGTTTCCATGAGGTTAAGAATGCTGCCACTTGTTCTTAACTCCACAGTGTGCATTAGCCAATGCACTTCCTCACCTAGATCAGAAATAAACTGATCCAAGTAACCACCATCAAGACTGTGATGCCTTCTTCTTCTTGTACACACCAAGGCTGAACATGTTTCTTGCCAGGAAACCTTTTCAGAGATCATATGCTTTTGCTGCCACCAACGAGCTAGATCATACCCCAATGTACTATCCTTCCTGTGATTCTGCACAGGGTCTTGAAGAAGAGATGTTCCAACATCTTTAAGAACATCAGTTATCTTGAGCTCCAAGGATAATCAATTGTACTTGACACAAGTAGACATTGATCTTAAATCCTTTCCCAATTATCCTTTCAGATACTTCCACCATAAGAATACTTTGAAAATACTCTTCTAGTGTCAACATCTTCTGCTTGCAAGCACCTAGACAATTTTGAAAGTCTTCCCAGATTAAATTCACCCTTAGGAATGAGAGAGATGAATTCTTCCTTGCAAATGTGTCACACAACCACCAGAACCCATGTGACACAGGTTAACAGCCAACCAGACCCTAGGCTGACCAGACTTGAGGAGGTTAACCAAGACTCCCCCTCAACTTAACAATCATGGAAACTCCACACCAATATCCATGCATTGTACACAAATGTCTCAACATGACATCCACCATCCCTTACCAGTGGCAACTAACTCCTCCAATCACACCAATCAGACTTCAGCTGACCATAAGTACTAGTGAGACAAACAACACCAGTCAATAGTGTCGCATCACGCGAAAAACCGGCGGGAAAAGAAAGAAACAACAGAGCCGCCACCGTGCGTTATTTATCCCAAAAGAGGGAAAGGAAACGCTCAGAGTAAACCTGGGAAAAGACATGGTCTCGCGACCAAAGAGGATGGGTTCGGGAGTCGGTTATGCGAAGGGAAGGTATTAGCACCCCTACGCATCCGTAGTACTCTACGGGATCCACGCACACTAGAAAGGAAAATTGGTTGCTAAACACTGCTCAAACTCACACACACTGGCTGAAGGAGACAAAAGAAACTGACTGAAACTGACTCGGCAGGATATCGTATCCTGGGCCTACTTAGTCTATCAGGCATAGACATCAGAGTCGAAGTAGTTCGGACTGGGGAAACGACACATGCTCGCTAGGATATCGCATCCTATGCATACGTATCTTCTCGGACGGGAGAAGAATCAGAGCATTCGTAGCTCGGCTGACACGCACACAAACAAACACAGGCAAAGGCAAACATGGAGCCTGAATGCCAATCACTGGACTTACATCAGCATCCGAACCAAAACACACACACACTGGAACCCAAATGCCACTCGATGGACTTACATCGGCTTCCAAGCACACAACAACACAACAAGTTGATAGGGAGCCGGGGACTCGAGCCTATAACTGTTAAGCACACACACAAAAGAAAAGAAAAGGCGCCCGGAGAGATCAGCTCAATCTCCTGCCTACATACTTCATCTGGTATGAAGATCAGGGCGATGTAGTTCCCCTACGCAGGGACAAGGATTAGCCTAACCAGATAACAGAGGGAGACACAACTCTAGGGAGACTACGACTCGAGCCTAGATGTTGTCATGCAAAGTCAACCCTAAGTTAAGGTTTCTAGCTAAATGGCACAAGGGCCAAACTATCCTAGACACGGCTTGCACAGGAAGCAAGGGTCTCGATTGCAACTAGGGCAAGAGAAAGGGGAGGTCTCGATCGCAACGAGGGCGAGAGAAAGGATTGCAACGAGGGCGAAAGCAAACAAGGATTAGTTGTTAGTTGTTAGTCAAACTCGACAAGACATCGCATCTCGTGCCTACGTATCTCATCTGAACATGAGAATCAGAGTTGCCGTAGTTCGGCTACGGAGGGACAAAGGTCTCGATTGCAACTAGGGCAAGAGAAAGGGAAAGTCTCGATCGCAACGAGGGCGAGAGAAAGGATCGCAACAAGGGCGAAAGCAAACAAGGACTAGTCTAAACTAAACCTATCTTGCACAAGCAGCAAGTCTAAGCTAAACCTAAGAGGCAAAGCAAGCAAAACACAATCATAGGAAGCACACACTATATGCACACAAGAGGCTCACACAAGGGTTAGGTTTTAGTCGAGGGGTCACATCAACCTCAACAAACAAACCTCTGGAATGGGGTGAGTGTTGCTCTTAACCTTGCCATTGAGGGGCTAAGGTGAAGCAGATGAAAGGAGATGAGGGGTGTGCCTCATTGCTTCTATCCCTGATCAGGGAGAGCATTTGACAAGAATGTGTGGGTTCAGAAAGTGGGAACCCTACTACACATTTGATACTGACTCAACTGTGCAATTGCACAAGATCTTGGGTTTTTATCTGAAATGCATCAACACAGTGGTGTGAGCAAGACAGAAGACACACTGAATAGCAGGGGATAGATTGCTTATCCCTTGGTTCTGCCAATTGCCTCTTCACTTAGGAGGTCTTTGACTCTGTACAAGGACAAATTAAACATACACAAGCATTGCCTCTTAAGGAGGACTTCAGACAGTTTGCCCGGCCAAATAACAGGCCGGGTCTCCAGACTACATGAAGAAGAAGTAATTATACCTCAAAAGCAATTGCTAAATAGCAAAGCAAGCAAGTTCAGAGAACTTAAGCAACTAAGGGTACCTGAAAGAGTCAAACTAATCAGTAAATATTTCACAAGTCAAAGCAAAAGGAAATGAACCCACAGACAAAACAGATGATCAATTGTGCAAAGCACAAGACTCATACACATGAGTCAAACCTACAAAACAAAAGTTAGCATATGATATGTAACCACACTCAATCACATTTGTATGATCTTTTGAAGCATTGGTGCTTAACCTGAAACAGATGAACTCAACATAAGTCCAAAAGACCACTAGGACTAGCCTAGGGTCAAGGATGAAAGAAAAAGTCAAAACAGCAAAGAAAAGTCAACCAAAGTCAAGGTCAAACATTTAAGAAGCTATCTCAATTGGATTCACAATCATATCATGCATCATCATCAACTCACAAGCAAAAGAAGGCAAGGCATGGCAAATGAAAGCACAAAAGAGTCAACAGAATGACTTGCATCAAAAGTCAACCCAAACAATCTCAAAAATCATCAAATAAATCACTCTCAATCCTAACATCTAGCATGGTAAGCATGTCAAATTTCATGGCATTTGGATGAGAGGAAGGCAGTCAATTAAAATCAAGAAGTCAAACCATTTCAAGTAAGCACAATGAAAGTCAACAAACATGGGTCGACTTCAAAAAATCATAACAAATTGAAAACAGATGAGAAATGAATGAGATTAACACCAATGAAAAGCTCAAGATGTCTAGTTATCACATATGAAATTTCATGGTCATACAATATGGTATGAGAATTTCCCAAATGATTTGGCAACATGTATCACATAAAGTCAACAATTGACTAGGCAGGGAATGAAATTCACAAACAAATAGGAAATAGCATCATTAAATCCAAGAAAATTCATACACAAACTAGACATGTAAGAGATCATTCATGCAAAATTTCAAGTTATTTGGAAGCCAGGAAGCATGTGAACAAAAATCAAGAAATAGCATAACATTGGTGTGACACAAATTGTCACACCTTACTTCAGAAAATCATATCTCACACACCACAAATGATAAATGCACAAACTTTATATCAAAATGAAGATGAATGAGTCTAGTTTCACCACAAAAAATTTCAGAACCAATGGATACATCATCATCATTTCACAAAAGGAATGGCCAAAGGTGTCAAATGAGCATACATGTCAAGAAACTTAATACCAATTAAAATCCAGCCAACCAAAAATTAAATAAAAATCATGATAAAAAAGTAGACATTCATGTGCAAATGATGGAAAAATTTCATGAATTTTGGATTTAATTTGAGTGAAAAATGGATTTTAGAAGATGAGTGAATAATTGGAATGGAAAGAACAAAAGAACATGGAATAAGTGAGTCAAACATGGTCAGCGTGGCAAATTGGTAATTATGGGCATCATTAATCAAAACGATGCGTTTTGCAAAGGGCCACGAAATGTTGTGATTGGCTGTTGCCCAATGAAACAGTGCGGAGAGCCAATGGATGTTCAAGCTTTCTGGGTTCAAAAACCCTAGGGTTTATGCAGCAACATTCATCCAATTCATGCTCAAAATCATCAAACGAAAATCAAACCAAGCAAATCACACAACAGCATGGCATTAATACTCATGTAGCATCATAACACAAACAAACAGAACACAATTCATGTGGATTTCTGGGCAGGTTTAGGGTTCATGAACAGCAGGGCATACTCATGTTCATCATCCAACAACAAATTTCCAAAAGAGAAACTCACACAACAGGGCATTGATAAGGTGATATCATACAGCAAAAACATGAGCAAACCAAACATGGTTGGGGAAAGACAAATGAAAAATGCCAGGGTTTTCATGGAACAGCATGATCTTCATCACCTTTATGCAACTCGAAAATTCAAAATGCCCAGAACTTAAATGTAAGCATATCAAAAGCATCAGCAAACATCAAGCATCACAAATATAACATCCAATCTCACTAACTCATCCTAAGCAAGGCAAATCGAGTGAAAATAGGTTTGAACACACAAACTGAAATCCAGATTTCTCAGTCATGACACAAACATTTTAAACAAGGCATAGTTCATTAGAATCAGCATAACCAGAGCTACCTAAAACATAGCATGGCATGGCAAATGATTGAGGTCGAAACCTTACTTGTTTGTGAAGAAAAATGTGAAACAGGGCTGCTTGGATGTTGTTGTGCTGAAACAGATGGAGACAATGCTTTAGAATGATGAATGCTTGAGGTAGGTAAGCTCAATGGTACTTGGAAACCTTCACAGCTTGAATTGCCATTGTTGGATCTTGTAGAAAACAGAACAAAAGAGAGGGTTCCAGCTGGGATTTACTGCTTGAATAAGCCTACAAATATTGTCTAGATGATGGAACCATGAAGAAAGCTCGAGGGTTTTTGAGAGTTTTTGTGCAGAAAATCCAAATCGAGCAAAATGCAAAATGTGAGAGTGAGTGTATTTTCTGTTATGGCTGCTTTTTTCTAGGGTTTAATCTGGCAGAAAATAACTTTATATATGTCTGTTTATCCTTGCTAATGGAAGTGTTAAGCTTGATTACCACTAATGAAGCCAAATGCCAAAATTGCTAAGTTTGACATAAGTTGTACATGGAGGTGTGGTCCTGCACGATTGGGCTTGGAAACAGGCTGTAGACAGACCTCATATTTGCTGTTTTGAGTTTGCTCATGAATTGCTAACCTTGATTTGTTTTAATGAAGCCATTTGCAAAAATTACCAAGTTTGCACCTTTGGCCAAAATGGTGGTATGATGATAGCATGAACACAAATTTGGACTTGGAACATGTTGCAAATACCATATGAAACAAATCCCAATTGGCCAAAGTGAGAAAAAATCAATAAATCAAAAAGTCAACTTTGGGTCAAACTTGATTTTAAATGGAACAAGTCAAAAAATGCCATTTTGATTGGCAAGGTTTTGGTACATGATGTTTATATTTTTGGAAAGAGGAGGAAAAATGTGGTTTGTAGGAAAAAACCCCACCAAATTTGGCCTTATGGTTCATGAGATATGGCTTGTTGAAGTTCAAGATTTTGTGAAAATGATTTGACCATAACTTGCAAACCATGCATGGGAATTGAGAGTTCTTGGACTTTTTGAAAATGGGAGAACAAGATCTTCAACTTTCATGTCGGGCAAAAATTCATTTGAAGCTTGTATCATGATGTAAGTTTGGGATCAAGAAGTTTCCATTTTTGGCATTTAAAATTACAGGTCCAGTTTCTATTTTTGGAAATTTTCTGTTTGGCTTCAAATTCTTCAATGATGTTGATTGCCATGACACATGAGGCCTATTGGGACATGAATAAGCTCTCTCAAACCATTTCCACCCATCAAAACCATAGAATCAACCACAGTTGACCAACTTTGACTTTTCTAGGGTTTTGGACTGACTGTGCACTTCTGATGAATTCCAAACCCTAATTCCTTGAGACCTTGACTTCAAATGATGACCCAAGTTGTGTGGACTCTTGATTATTGATCATGGTGCCCAAATTCCACAAGAATGGCCACCATCCACTGTTTTGACTGACTGTTAACTGTCTAGGGTTTTTGCCTGGCTATGCATTGACTGATGACCTTTGAGCCTTCAACCCTTGACTTGAACACTTCAAATGGACCTCCAAGTCATGTGAACTTGATGGGCAAACCCTAGGGCCTTGGCTCCTTGAGAAACACCCTTGCTTGATTGGTTGACTGATCTCCTGATCAGTTTGACCTAATTCTTTGCTTGCTTGCTCTTGAGGCAACTGGGGACAATGCAAATGCTATGCAATGGACCATGATATGATATGACCTAATATGATATGGTATGTACAATGATAGGTGCAAATTTGAGGTGCTACAAATAGTAGATATGCATTGCCAGAGCATATTACCTCAACCAACCTCTGAATCTTCATATTCTCACTCCTAGTAAGAACTGCCACTTCTGAACGTGGTGTTTGAATAACAAGATTCATGGTTCCAACCCCCTTAAATGATATCACAATCAGGTTACCCCATTATTGACTGCTAACATCCAGGAGACTTGTCTTCCAACACACCATAGTACTTCAGGGAACAACTATCCAATCCTGATCAAACTGCAGGAAGATACCTAACAGCAGGAGATTGCACAATGTCACATCTCAACCAGCTCAACTTCTAGGGATGACCTTCTTGAGCACACATCCAGTTGACCCTGCTCTTGTCAACTTAGCACACACAGATGTCTCCTCTTCCAGGTCAGGAGTAGGTTCCAAACAGAATTATCCCTTTGTTTGAACCCTAAAAACATCTGCTCTTCAACCAGTAGCTGCATACTTGTTGAACAACATGTTCTAACATCACATAGAACATTGGTTCCACCTCCTTGGAACAACCCTTCCTTGAAGGTCTTCAAGGTCTTCATATACACTACTCAAGAGAGTAAGAGAATCAGTGATTAAGTGACTCTTACCATCCTAAAGTGAGAACGTCATGATGAGTGGACTTGAGGAGACTCAAGTATCTTTGACATCTTCAGTAGATTATGATGAGATCTTGAACACAGCAGCCTTTCATCCACATGAGGGGAAACTACATCAGAGTTTGAGTTTTGCCATGTATTATGCAGCGGAAATCATAATACAACTCAACCTATGAACACACACTTCACCAGATTGGCCTCCAAGACCATACCAGGTTTGAATGTGATTTAGTACTGGCACAGCTGTCCCACACACAGGCTAATTGCCAACCTCCAGAGACAGGTACACACCATTCCTGTCATGAACAGTCCATCCACCTACTTCAAGGGACCATTCAGGGAATTACAGAACCTTACACAGGTTCCAGCATCAGTACTAACATAACTCCTTGCCAGCTACCAGAAAGTATCACCCATGGATCTCATCCAGAGACAGAACAGGATGCCTGCTCTGATACCAATTGAAATTCTGGTGTAGTCAGTATTCAGATGTTCTACTCCAAGTTATGACATCTGATCTAACATTGTACCTATTACAGCAAGACAGTTATTACACTCTGTACTGATGTGCACCTTTTCACAGTGTCACGACCTCTCCTTCTATGTCATCCTAGAATGGAGGGACACCTAGTTATGTGCACCTTATCATTCACTTCTGTTGTTTTCCTACACAGATATCAGCAAGATGTCTCAATCCTGTTTTGGACATTATCTGTTACATTGTTCCAGTTTGTTGGTCATGTACTTGTATTTCCTAAATTAAAGATTGTAACAAGTTAAACTAATCTCCACTTATTAAGGAGCTAACAAATAGATTATTTGCCAGGTTCATTAATCGTAGCTTAGTTGTTAGTTTCCTAGATTTTAGATCAGCTGGTGGATTCCTGAAGAATAGCCTGAGAAAAATCCTGAAACAGAAAAACTAACCATCCAACAATTTAGCATATGCAGTCAGGAGTGAATGTCACAACATTCCGTTTGACATCCAAGTCCAGAACCATATGCTAAGTCTGCTTGGTTTCTGAAAACAGACTGTGCTAAATTTGCTGTGCTGTAAAAGACCAACCAGTCTCTACTTCAGTATCAGCTTACTGGAAAAACTGTCAAGACATCCAGTTTGACAGTTTCACAATGATCTCTTGGCCAGGTCTGTTGTGCTTTTGAACTCCAGACTTCACTACATACTGAACTGAAATCATCAGCTTATTAAATAGTATGTGCTGTTGTTGATGAATGTCAGAACATTCTGATTGACATTCCAACAGAGGGCTATGTATCAGGTCTGTTATTATCTTGATGAACAGACTGAAATACATGCTTAGTTATGGCAGACATGAGTATATCATACAGAAGGAAAACAAACACAGGAAATTGTTAACCCAGTTCAGTCCAACATGACCTACATCTGGGGGCTACCAAGCCAGGAAGAAGATCCACTATTAGTAGTATCAATTCAGAGTTAAACTCCCTCGTTTACAACTCATCACTTAATCCCTACCCAATGCAATCTATACCTAGGAACTCCTAGATAGAAACCTCCAGTTTCCATTCCTATCACTACAAATACAATGTAATGTGCAAACACCTTGAACTTGCTTCACAGCTTCATTCAAGAACATAATTACTCTTGCCTACAGGCTTCGAGTAACAAACACTCTCAGGTTTACCACTGAGAAACACATGGTACCCTTCCCACAGATTGGGAGGTTTACCTTACACACACCCCTAAAAATTCATTCTAAGAGGCTTACAAAGACTAGATTACAATCAGCTATTTATAACCTAATCACCCAACTGGATTTGGGCCTTCAGAAAATTGCAGCAGACTTGTTCTTTGTTGTTGCAACTTCAGCAGAAAAATTCTGCTACAAACAAGGTCTTCAAGTTCCTAAACTCTCTCCATATATATCTCCATATTTAGAGCCTATATATATTCTGATTTAGTCTTCAAGACCTCCACAAGGGAGTTAGGATATTCACCAGATATCCTTGCTGATCCCATGAAATATACTGAATTAATTAATTCAGTTTCCTACACATGTGCGATGTCACAGACCTGATGTCGTGACATCGTACATGACATGTTGGTCCAGATGTTGAATTTCTTCAACCCAACATATTAAAACAACAAAGATGATTACATTATTTGTTTTCTAAAATTACTGCCAATCCTAAGGAATCAACAGTAGTGTTCAGCTCTTAACCCTGACATTGAGAGTCAGGGTGAAGCCAGATGAAAGGTGAGTGAAGATTAGACTTCACAGCTCTTATCCCTGTCCAGGGAGAGCTTCAGACAAAGGAGTGTGGGTTCAGAAAGGAGGAACCCTTCTACACTCATGACTCTGACACAACTGTACAACTGTACAAGATCTTGGGTTAATGTCCCAATGCATCTACACAGTGGTGTGAGCAGAGGGACGACTCAACAGAATAGTGGGAGATAGACTGCATATCTCTATGATCCACCAATTGCCTTAATCAAGGTCTTTACCTGCTTGGGGACAAAGTTAAACAATCACAAACATCGCCTCTTAAGGAGGACTTCAGACAGTTGCCTGGCCAAGTAACAGGCCAGGTCTTCCAGACTACATGGAGACAAGAGAGTCTACCTCAATTGGTTTATACAACCAAGCACAGCAAGCAAGTTCTTAAAGAACTAAAGCGACTATGGTACCTGAAATCAATCAAGTATCATCAGTACTCAGACAAACCAACAGTAAACAGCAAATGCCAAACAGTTAATCTGTACAGTCAAACACAAGTTAAGGCACACAAGTGCAAGCCATGAGCTCAAACTCAAGCATCAAACCCTACAACACAAAATCAATGTTAGTTGACAACATCAAACAAACTCAATTTACAACTTGCATTGTTCTCCTTAAGCCTTTTGCATCTCAACCTGAAAATCCAAACCAAACATGAGAAACAAGACCACTAGGCCAAGCCTAGGGTCCAAAAGAGATAAAAAATCCAAAACAGCAAGTGAAAATTATTCAAAATCACAATCAACCAAATTAAAAGCAAATGCAATTGGTCCCATGCTCATATCAATCACCATTATCATTTTATGCACAAAATAGCACCCAACATGCAATTGGCAACTCCAAATGACCAAACAGAAAGATCTCAACCAAATCCATATCAAAACAATTCAATTAATTCCACAAAAATTCAGGTCTAAACAGAACCTATCCAATGAATAGCATGTCAAATTTCAGCTCAATTGGCCAAAAGGAAGTAGGTCAATGAAAATCAAGAAGTTCAGACAATTTCAAACAAGCCAACACAAGGCATCAACACAAGCATCAACTTCCAAAAATCATAAAACAGTGACAATACATGATAAATGAATGGGATCAAAACCATAATGACCTATAATGTGTCTAGAATCCACATGTCAAATTCCACATCCATCCAATTAATCATGAGAATTTCACAAGCAAAACACAATCATGTGTCACACAAACTCACAAAATGAGCCAACAGAAGAGAAAATCACAATCAATTAGAAAATGCCATCAAAAATTCCAGAGAAATTCACATGTTATCTCAACATACATATGATCATTCACACAAAATTTCAGCTCAATTCAACATCCCTAAGCATTTTAAATAAAATCATGAAGTTGACCTAGCTTGGTGTGACACAAATTGTCACACCTCTAATCAAAAATTCATATCTCTTCAACCAAGTATCCAAAAATCACAAACTCTACATCAAAATCACCATCAAAGTGTCCAGAATATGCACAAAAAATTTCATCCATTTCTTTGAAAGCATCATCATTTTATGAAAGATATGGCAAAACATGTACAAATGTGACACATCCAATCAATCTCTAGACAAATTAATTTTCCACATGTGCACAAAAATAATAAAAATCATTATTAAATTCTACACATTACAAGGAGCATGGTGAAAAAAACCTCACAAAAATTGGACAAGAAATGAATCATCTATGAATTTTTAAAGATCAAGCATCAAAAATGAAATTAAAATGAAAAAGAAATAAGAAATAATCAAATTAAAGTGAACCAGTGGCACGGTTGTAATTTTTAATAGCCAGGCCAAAACGGCGTCGTATCATTTAGAAGCCATGGCGCGTTTTGATTGGCCAGAAGGCGCGGCAAACACGTTTTCAAACAAGGCAAGGCAAAATTGAAGATCAAACGCGTGTTCATCACCATTTACAGCAAACACACTTCCAGATTTCCAGAAAATTGATGAACATCAAATCTCAACCAAAATCTACAAACTCTATATCAAAAGAACCGTCTAAACATGTACATGATGAATACGTAATTTATTTAACCTAACTCTAAGCATAGCAACGGGATCGATCAAAAATAGAAATGAGCATCAAACTTCAAATCGCGATTACTCATTCAATACTCAACCAAATCAAAAACTATGAGCATCATGTTAATCTATGTTGAAAGCTCTACAAAACGCATATCATGATTCACACAATAGAGGAATTCGAAAAAATCACCTTATGATGAAGCAGTGATGAATCGGGATGTTTCCTCGTGCAAAAGCCAAAAACAGATGATGATTATGGATAAGGAAGTTGATTGGAAAGGCTAGCTCAGCTCAAGAATGCTTCAATTGCAATAATCTTCAATTTGCCATGGAAATGCAAGCTTTGGAACAGTCCACGATCTTTAATGGTATGACAATGGATTGATGAAACAGATGTGTATCAAGGCCTGTAGAAGATGAATCCAAGAAGAATTGTCCAAATTGATGAAGAATTGGTGAAGAAATGTTGAAAAAGTTGGATGAAGTTCTTGGAGAATTTGAGAGGTTTTGGTGAAATTCAGTTATGGATCTTGAGAAGTGTGATGTAATTAGCAAATTCTGTTACAGTTAGCAATATATACCAAAGCCTTAATCCAATCCTTAATCCAAATTAGCAAATTGGCTTGATTAGCATAATTGCATTTTTAATGAAGGTCCAAAAATGACCTTGCCAAATAATGCAATGTGACAGCAAAAACCAGTTGGCACAAGTCATATTTTGCATTTGGAGTGTGTTGGAATTGGTTTCATGTCCATTGGCCTTGTATTTCTCAATTTCACTATCTCACACCAAAATACAAAGGAATCCACTTGAAAATTTGACTTTTTGCCTTGACCATTTTTGATGAATTTTGAACATACATCATGAAAGTACATATGAAATGGGGCTTGCTCACAAAAAGATCACCCAAATTGGCCATTCCATGTGACAGTTATGCCACTTTGATTATAGGCATTTTTGGAAAATGAATGGACCATAACTTGTCAACCATACATGAGAATTTCAAGTTCTTGGACTTTTTGGAAAGGTGAGAGCAAGATCTACAACTTTCATGTTGAACAAATTTTCATTTGAAGCATTTTTGGACATGTAATTTTGTGGTGAAAAACTTTCCATTTTTGGAAACTTCCATTACAAGTCACTTTCTATTTTTGGCAATTTTTTGTCTGACTTTATTTTCTTCATTCTTGATGTTTGAAATGTCAAATGAAACTTGTTTCAACATGAATGAAGTATATCCAACTCTCTCCAACCTCCAAATCCACAAAATCAAACACAGTTGACCACAGTTGACTTTTTCAATTGATAGATGAATCTGGCCATGCACTGATCAAGCTGAGCCCCAATCTCCTGATGAAATGGCTCAATGATGAAACCCTAGCCTCCATAAGCTCAATACAATCACATGATGATCCCCATATTCATTGTAGACCCCATCTCCTTGCCATGCCCTGATTGGCCCAATGCAACTGATTAGGGTTGACCAGTGGTCAAAACCCTAATCTCAAGGTACCTGATCAAACTTCTGAATCTCTGGATGATATCAAGACCATGATGATGATGATGTATTATTCCACCCAAGATCAAGACCAATCTCCTTGATAAATCATGAAACCCTAATTCATAGCCCAATCCTCAAATGGCTAATGATCAGTCAATAAAACCCTAGGCCTGCATCTCCACCTCTTATCTTCTGACCAAGACTTAGGAGGATGATTGGCACAATGTAACCACATGATATGCAATATGCAATGCCTAATGAACTACAAAATGATATGCCATATGTTAAGCTAGTCCGAAGAGAGGAGGGAAAATTTTGAGGTGTTACAGCTGCCCCTATTCAATCCACTGTGAACCTGTTGATATGAATAGCCTCGGCTTTCAGATGACCAGGATGAAGAGTGATTGAATACCAAGAACAGACGAACAATTTGCACTCTGATGGGAAAATAATTAACAATGCCTGTCAGAATCGGCAAAGAACACAATCTTGAAGAAAAAATCCGTCTGGAACGGAGAAAGTCGGCCTGATCACCGAAACAACAACGTCGACCTGGATACCAAAATAGATGGTAACGCAGGGATAACCATGGCCTGAACACCACATCCGCTGGGGATTATTATCTCCTCTTTTTTTTGCTTTTCTTGAACCCCGAAATTTTCTGATAATTTCTCTTTTTCATTTTCTCGAACCCCGAAATTTTCTTTGCGCAAACGATCCCTGATCACTGCATTTGAACCCCGACATCCTTTTTGCCAAAATAAATGAACCCCATTCTCCAGAAAACACCTCGTGTCTCCTTTTCTCCATTTGAACCCCAGTCGCCTGACGATAACTTGCGATCGCCATTGTGAACCCCGTTTTCCAGAAAATGTCGCAACATTTCCCTTTCTCCATTTGAACCCCGCTCTCCAGAAAATGTCTCAACATTTCCTTTTCTCCGTTTGAACCCCGTTCTCCAATTTCTTGTGATAATTCCGCTGGCAACATCGGAAATAACACCAAACCACTCTGAGGGCGACATATCAGAGGGTAAACCTTCATAAAAGGAAGGTAACATGTGTATCTCTTCATCTGAAGACACCTATAACGACCTCCGTGGGCATCCGCCAAAGTCTAAGGTGACACATGAACAGAAGATAATCCTGCGGACCTCATCCTAGATATAATCTTCAACTCCAATCTCTATTTGGTCCCCAATCTCCAGAAAATGTCTCAACATTTCCCTTTCTCCAATTGAACCCCGATAATCGCGCTGATCGCGTAACATCCTTTGATTTCATTTCCATCTCCGTCCGACGAAAAAATTTCCTCCAGTATCGCACTACTGGGGAACACTGCTGACCTGACGTCATGATGTTAAACTCATCCGAGTAACATTTTCACCATCCGGCGAAACCAAACCTCAAGCGGTAACCACAGCTTGAATTGCGCTGATCGCATAACATTTCCCATCTCCGCTCGACGGAAAAAATTTCTCCTCGAATATCGCACTACTGGGGAATACCTTTGATTAAAACCACGATGCTAAACTCCTCGGAGTAACACCTTCACCTTTGGGCAAAACCACCTCTCAAACAGTAACCACGGCCTGAGACTAGCTTATGCTTGCCATATGATGCAGGACTTTTTCTGCGTAATGCTCCATAATTATGGAAATGCTACGCGATTTATTTTTCTATGCAACATGTTATGCTTATTCTACATGATGAATGCATAAAAAGCATCCCCCTCAAGGGATTCTGCTGGGGAGCACGAGACACTCCGTTAAGGAACTCGTCAATTCTCCGATCTCCACCCCGCTGGGGAATAGCGCTGCTGCTAGGAAAAGGCAACCCTTGCTGGGGAAGAACCTCCTTTACACTCCATCCGCTCGGGAATTTGCTGGGGATAAGAACCACCAACACTCTGTGGGGATACAACAGTCTTCGACTTGCTGGGCATATCAATCCCGACTCTGCTTGGAGAACCCTCACAAATACCTGGCAACTTCACTGGGAAATGCTCACAGATAGCTCTGCTGGGGAAACAGCAACCTCCAGGCCTGGCGACTGGGGAAGCATCGATCTAACACCTGCTGCTGATAACGATCCCGACCCTGCTAGGGTAACCACAGACCTTGGATCTGCTGGGGATTTGGTCCTTTGACTCTGCTTGGGGATATACATCCCGACTCGTTTGGACCTTTTCTGCTCCATCATCTTGTATTCAAAATCGCTCCGCGCTCGACGGAGAGCGAACTCCTGGGGCTTATACAGATTTTTCAATTTTCCGACTTTGAAGAGTCTTCTTGATTAATTCGAAGGGTCGTCGTACGTCTCAACGTCTTCTCATCGTTCGTATATCCATTCGTCCCTAATCGGACTCCGCGGGGAATTTCTACAGACCTTCCAATCTTCCGACTTTGAAGAGTCTTCTTGATTATCATTCAAAGATCGTCGTACGTCTCAACGTCTCTTCGTCATCCCTTCACTACCCATTCGCTCGTCCCTGATCGGACTCCATGGGGATTTGTTTCGTCAAAAACTTCCACATCACGACCTGCAAGCGAGTGAAAATACCTAACAGTTCCTGCAAAAGAGATCGTTAGATAAAACCGTGCCCCAGGCGTGTCAAAATTTCAACACTTGGGTCACTCAACCTTCCGAATAAGATTTCAAGCTTTCAATCTTATAAACATGCATTGGAAGGGACCTGTTCGTCTTAAAATGCAAGATTCTTTATCAAAATAATTGGATGTTTTTGCAATCAAAGCGGTAATGAAAGACAAAAACAAAAATTATTTGACTGAATATGCATTTTATTGATTGAAAAAGTGTGTGGCTCAAACTGAGCAATACAAAGGAAGCAATTCCTGAAAAGAGGTAATTGCGCACCAAAGGAAAAATCTATCCTAATGGCAATGTGAAACCCGTGATCTCATCGAGTTCCAACTCGGTTACACCCCATATGTCCTAACACTCTCTGTGCTTTCTGCCTTCTGAACAAGACGATTCTGATTGATCCCTACCGGGTATTATCCATGATGCCTTAACCAAAGCGCAAACGATCATGCCAGACGCAGTTGTTCGTTTCAATCCCTCTTTTGCCTGGACCGCCCTTTCGGGTTTTCAGTCCACCGGGATACCCTTTTTTGCCCAAGTCGCCTTTTCAGGTTTTCGACTTGCCGGGTGTACAGTTCTTTTCTTTTTATCCCTAATTTTTGCCCGAACCTTTTTTTTCTGTTTTTTTGGTTCGCCGGGATGCCCATTTTTGCCTGGACTATTTTGTTCTTTTCGTCCAGCGGGTCTCTTTATACGAAGTATTTTTTAACTGCGTCAGCATTCACAGGGGATGGAAAATCCTCGCCATCCATGGTCGTTAACAACAAGGCTCCACCAGAGAAAACCTTCTTGACCACGAATGGACCTTCATAATTCGGTGTCCATTTTCCCCTTCTATCGTTTTGAGGAGGAAGGATCCTTTTCAGCACCATATCACCTACGTGATATACCCGAGGTCGTACCTTTTTGTCAAAAGCACGCTTCATCCTTTGCTGGTATAATTGCCCATGACAGATGGCCGCTAGCCTCTTCTCTTCAATCAGGCTCAACTCTTCATACCGGGTCCTTACCCATTCCGCCTCTTGCAATCTTACGTCCATCAGGACTCTCAAAGAGGGAATCTGAACCTCAACTGGTAGCACCGCTTCCATTCCATATACCAAGGAGAAAGGCGTTGCCCCAGTAGATGTGCGCACCGATGTTCGATACCCATGCAACGCAAACGGCAACATCTCATGCCAGTCTTTGTAAGTTACCACCATTTTCTGCACAATCTTCTTGATATTCTTATTGACTGCCTCAACCGCCCCATTCATCTTCGGACGATAGGGAGAAGAATTGTGATGTTCAATCTTGAATTCCCGGCACAGTTCTGCCATCATCTTATTGTTCAAGTTAGAACCATTATCAGTAATGATTCTCTCGGGAACCCCATATCGGCAAATGATGTCTCTCTTGAGAAACCTGGCAACGACCTGCTTCGTCACGTTCGTATAAGAGGCTGCTTCCACCCACTTGGTGAAGTAATTAATAGCCACTAATATGAACCTGTGCCCATTCGAAGCTGTAGGCTCAATCTTTCCGATCATATCAATGCCCCACATAGCAAACGGCCATGGAGACGACATCAAACTCAACGGATTTGGAGGCACGTGCACCTTGTCAGCATAAATCTGGCATTTATGACACTTCCGCACGAAATTGAAACATTGGGCCTCCATCGTCATCCAATAATAACCTGCTCTCAGCAGCTTCTTCACCATTGCATTCCCACTGGCATGGGTACCGAACGAGCCCTCATGAACCTCTTTCATCAATTGGCTTGCTTCTCTATCATCGACACATCTGAGCAAGACCCAATCAAAATTCCTCTTGTACAGAACCCCATCCTTATTCAGGTAGAACACCATGGCCAACCTCCGCAGAGTCTTTCGGTCCTTTTTAGATGCTCCCTCAGGATACTCTTGAGTCTCCAGATAGCGCTTGATATCATAATACCACGACTTCTCATCATCAGACGATGTATCAACAGCAAACACATAAGCCGGTCTATCCAGACGACCTACTTCCACACTGGGGAACTGATTCCACCACTGCACCTTAATCAAGGCAGCCAAAGTAGCCAAAGCATCTGCTAACGGATTCTCTTCTCTGGGCACATGATGCAACTTCACCTTGGTGAAAAACGTCAACAATCTCCTTGTATAATCTCGATATGGAACTAAATGAGACTGATGCGTATACCATTTTCCGTTAACCTGATTTACAACCAGAGCTGAATCTCCATATATGACAAGGTTCTTGATCCTCAAATCAATCGCCTCTTCAATCCCCAATATGCAAGCTTCATATTCAGCTACGTTGTTGGTGCATTCAAATGTTAGCCGGGCAGCAAAAGGAATATGAGATCCTTTCGGCGTAACCAAAACAGCGCCAACACCGCTTCCATTCACGTTAACGGCCCCATCAAACATCAGAATCCATTCGGATTCAGGGTCGGGCCCCTCCTCCGGGATTGGTTCCTCGCAATCTTTCGATTTGAGAAACATGATGTCCTCATCAGGGAATTCAAACTTCATCGGTTGATAATCATCAATGGGTTGCTGCGCGAGGTAGTCAGACAATACCCTCCCCTTGATCGCTTTCTGAGAGGTATACTGTATATCATATTCGGTCAAAATCATTTGCCACCTCGCAACCCGTCCGGTCAATGCTGGCTTCTCGAAAATGTACTTGATCGGATCCATTTTGGAAATCAATAAAGTGGTATGAACCAGCATGTACTGCCTTAGTCGGCGAGCAACCCAGACCAAAGCACAACAAGTTTTCTCGAGCAGTGAATATCTTGTTTCACAGTCGGTAAACTTTTTGCTAAGGTAGTATATGGCATGCTCTTTTCGACCAGACTCGTCATGCTGCCCCAATACACACCCCATAGACCCCTCGAGGACCGTCAGGTACAGAATTAACGGTCTTCCCTCCACAGGAGGCATCAGAATCGGAGGCTCCTGCAAATACTCTTTTATTTTTTCAAATGCCGCTTGGCAATCATTATTCCACCTGACCGTTTGATCTTTTCTCAACAACTTGAATATTGGTTCACACGTGGCTGTTAGGTGAGATATGAACCGCGAAATGTAGTTCAATCTTCCTAAGAAACCACGAACCTCCTTCTCCGTTCTCGGTTCAGGCATTTCTCTTATTGCTTTTACTTTTGCAGGATCAACCTCGATTCCTTTCTCGCTTACAATGAACCCCAGCAGTTTACCGGACCGCACTCCGAACGTGCACTTGTTCGGATTCAACCTCAGTCTGAACTGTCTCAGCCGGTCGAACAACTTGGCCAGATCTACCAAATGCCCCTCTTCTGTTTGGGACTTTGCTATCATGTCATCAACATAGCACTCAATTTCATGATGAATCATATCATGAAACAAAGTCACCATGGCCCTCTGATAAGTAGCACCGGCGTTCTTGAGACCGAATGGCATCACCTTGTAACAAAAGGTACCCCACGGTGTAATGAACGTTGTTTTCTCCATATCATCTGGCGACATTTTGATTTGATTATAGCTAGAAAAGCCATCCATGAAGGAAAACACCGAGAATTGAGCTGTATTGTCTACCAACACATCGATGTGAGGTAGTGGAAAATCATCCTTCGGACTAGCTCTATTCAGGTCTCGGTAATCTACACACATTCTCACTTTTCCATCTTTCTTCGGGACTGGCACAATGTTCGCAACCCATGGCGGATAATTAGTGACAGCAAGGAAACCAGCATCCCACTGCTTCTGCACTTCCTCTTTAATCTTCATCGCCATGTCAGGTCGAGTTCTGCGCAACTTTTGCTTCACTGGAGGACAATCTGCTCTCAACGGTAGCTTATGCACAACGATATCGGTATCCAACCCTGGCATATCTTGATAAGACCAGGCAAAGATGTCGACATACTCTTTCAACAATACCACCAATCTGCTCTTGACACTTTCCTCCAAAGCAGCCCCGATTTTCACTTCTTTCTTGACCTCGTCGGTACCCAAATTCACAATCTCAATCTGCTCTTCATGCGGCTGAATCACCTTCTCCTCTTGTTTCAACAACCTGGCTAACTCCCCTGGTAGTTCACAATCTTCTTCGTCCTCTTCTTCAGCAAGATAGATTGGATTGTCGAAGTCATACAAGGGTGTAACAGGATTGTTATCAATGAGATCCGGAGAGATATCGCATCTGCATGAATGTTGATTCATGCATTGCTTTAGAACCGGTGTGAGACAAATTGAAAAAGAAAAATGAAAACATTGCCATTTTTATTTTGTTTTTATTTTTAAACTGCAAAAATAAATGAAAAACAGGGAACACCGCTTTTAACTGAAAAACATCCTTTTATTAATGATGCAAATTTGCAAATTTAAACATGAGGTGACCCTTACAATGGACCATTACGTGTCGGGCAACACGCAAGGCTTTCATGCATATAAAATCAAAACAGGAAAAATATTACTCTTCCAGCAGAGTGACCCGGATGATCTTTTCAGCCTTCCAGTTCTGGATTCCCATCCCTGGTGCGCACGGCTTTATCCACCGGTCCATGTCACAGTCACTGTCAGCATCGTCCCCCATCATGCAGATGTGGTCCGGATCCAGCATTCCGGCACTAGTGAAGGTTACCGACGCACGGCGTCCTCTACCTTGTCCCGATGAGCCTCTGTTCGGCCGGTACCCCACTCCGAAGCGGTCTTTCTTCGCAGAGACATTCATCATCCTGCCCCAACCAGGAGCCTCTCCACTCTTCACCACCTCAGTGGCCTGCTTGTATGAAGATATGGACGGTTTCTCTTCTTCCTTGGCAAAAAGAGCATTCTCCACCTTAACGGTTTCGAAAGCTTGACTCGGCGTCTCCCATATTTCACCATCCATCTCCACATATTTAAACGAGGACAGGTGGCTGACAAAAATGTCCTCTTCTCTGCACACAGTGACGACTTGGCCCTCCCAGATATATTTCAACTTTTGGTGCAAAGTCGAGGTCACTGCCCCAGCAGCATGAATCCACGGCCTACCCAACAAGCAACTGTATGCCGGCTGAATATCCATGACGTAGAATGTCGACTTGAACACCTCTGGGCCTATCTTCACAGGAAGCTCAACCTCTCCGAACACGGCCCTCTTTGACCCATCAAACGCCCGCACTATCAGATCAGTGGGAGTCAGGATCAGCCCGTCACAATTCAGCTTCGCCAGGGCCTTCTTTGGCAACACATTCAATGAGGAGCCGGTATCAACCAGCACATGCGAAAGCACGGCCCCTTTGCATTCCATTGCTATGTGTAGAGCCCGGTTGTGATTCCTCCCATCCACAGTCAGATCCATGTCTGTAAAACCCAGCCCATGGCTGGCATGCACATTAGACACGACCGTCTCCAACTGGTTTATGGTTATCTCTTGAGGAACATAGGCTTTCTTCAAGATTTTCAATAAAGCCTCCCTGTGCCCCTCAGAGCTTAACAGCAACGATAAAATGGATATTTTGGAGGGAGTTTGCTGCAGATGGTCCACAAGTTTGTACTCAGACTTCTTGATGATCCTCAAGAATTCCTCTGCATCATCATCAAGTTTCTCTTCCGACCCTACCGGCGCCGGTGTCACATCAGGAGTACCATTATTCACCACTGCTTTCCCTTTTGCCCTGGCTAAAGCCTCGGCCTTTTCTTTTTTCTCTTTTTCTCCTTCTCCTCCCCTCAGGGCGTCCGGAGCAAATAATCTTCCACTGCGAGTGAAACCGCTGGGACCGGCATTATCCACCTTTGAAACGGTGGTTTCACTAGCAGTCTGATCTTCCACCTTCTCACCATTACAGTACACCTCTCCACCATAATGCCACGACACGGCATCATCTTTGTCATACGGAATTGGTCCAGGTACCGTAATGGTAACTGGAGCCGCCTCAGCAAGAGTAGACAAATCCACCGGATCAAAATAAATTGTTATGGTGGAGACCTCATCTTTTCCCTTATCAACTTTCTCAATCAGAATACTCCCCTCATCCATCATACTCTGGACAGCCTCCCTCAAGAGTATACATCCATTGTCAGAAACAGTGCACTCAGCACATTCAATACCACAGCCCGGGTGAACCCCATTCAACAACAACTGCCGCTTAACCTCAGCCAGAGGAGTCTTCAATTGATCAACAGTAGACAGCCCAACTCTACCCTCCTCAGAGATTGCATTCACCCCCCTCTGACCATGCGCAGGCATGGGATTAGCATTGACAATGGGAGATGGTGCGAAGTTGATGGCTTTCGAATCCACCAGGTCTTGAACTGTGTGCTTAAAAGCTTTACAGTTCTCTATATTGTGTCCGGGCGCACCTGAATGGAATTCGCATTTTGCATTCTCGTCATAATTGGCTGGCCTCTGATCAGGTCTCAAAGGTGCCAAGGTCCTGGTCTGTACTAGCCCCAAATCCATCAACTTTTTAAATAGAAAAGAATAAGTCACAGGCGGCCTGTCGAACTGCCTATCATTCATTCTCCCTTTGACTTGATATCCGGCCCTCTGAGGCCTCTGCTGAAATGGTTGCCTTTGTTGTTGAGGTTGCTGCTGTTGCTGTGCAGGCTGATGCTCAGCAGGAATAGTTACCGCAGCAGTATGCTGGAAGTAACGATCCCTACTGGGTCCTCGTTGTGCATAGACAGCACTGGTATCCCCCTCCTTCTTCCTCTGACCATTCCCAAAAGGCTTTTTCGACCCTGAAGAAGAAGCGTTGCCCTAAATCTTCTCGAGCTTCAGCCAGCTCTCAATTCTCTCCCCTGCTACAACAATATCTGAAAAGTTGGTCACCGGACAACCAACCATTCTCTCAGCGAATGCCCCCTACAGGGTCCCCATAAAGAGATCAGACATCTCCCTGTCAACAAGTGGAGGTTGCACCCTGGCAGCCAACTCCCTCCACCTTTGGGCGTATTCTTTAAACCCTTCATTGTCCTTTTGAGACATACCCTGCAGCTGGGTACGACTCGGGGCCATATCAGCGTTGAACTGATACTGTTTAAAGAAAGCGTCCCCAAGATCTTGCCAGTTCTTAATATCTGAGGACTTGAGCTTGGTGTACCACTCCAGTGAGCCTCCAGACAGGCTGTCCTGGAAGAAATACATCCACAGCTTTTGGTCCATGGTGTATGCAGAGATCTTGCGGACAAAGGCTTACAGATGAGTCTCGGGGCAGGAACTCCCATTGTACCGATCAAACGCGGGCGCTTTGAATTTCTGCGGGATCACAATCCCCTCTACCAATCCCATGTTTGACATATTGACCACCCCAGGAGTGGCATAACTCTCCAAAGCTCTGATCTTTTCAGCCAGCAGCTGAATCTCTTTGTTCTGCGGCGGGGCACCATACTGACCGAATGGCTCATTGTGCATTGAAAACTGATCAGCTTCCCTGTCTTCCTCTCTATCGTCATCAACACCGAAGAAAGGCGGGAAAAGACTGTCCTTCAAGTTCTGACCCGGTTGGCCACCCGCAGCACCAAAACCTCCAGCAGTGTTATTCACTATACCGACTGTTGTCCTCTTACCGCCGTCTCGAGAACCACCCAGCCCCTGGTTGGAGACTCCATCCAGGTTCACACCACTGTTTGCTGCTGAAGCCCGCTCGAGCTTCTCAACTTTATCAGCTAAAGCCTTCTGACCAACTGCAAAACCTTGCATGATGTTGATCAGCTCGTTCATCTTGTCTTTCAGCTCGAGGATATCAGTGTTCGTAAGATCCATCAGTCGAGGAGTATTGCGCCTTGTGAAGTATCTGTGAGGACGAGTTGAGTGCAAAGGTACAGTTCTGCGAGCACGAGCAATGATTCCTGAAACAATCAAGCACGTTAGCAACAGATACCTGCAAAATAAAACACAAGTTATTATGATCATGCATGAATGCAGTGTTTATCCACATGAGGAACACTTTGTCTCTCGATCCTGGCTTCATCGAGACAAATAATAATTTGGCAACAATATTCTGATATTCAGCATTTGATTTCATCATACAGATCAGAGATATATGATTTAGCAAAATACCCCCAACCATGTGTGTGCCTGTGTGAGTGTATACGGGAAAGCAAATAAAGCTTGAAGATCAATCACTGAAGGAAAAACAATCATCACATAGCAAAATGCACAATAAGTGCCATAGTCATACATCAGATCAGATACAAATCTCCAGAATCAGGAAAGAAAATACAATCAAATGAATTCCGTCAACAAGCCTGACGGTAATCCACACAAATAAGAAAGATCTAGCCGGATGAGGGTCCCACAGAAGGCCCTATCTCATCAACCATCTTCGCGAACTCTGCGGCGAACCTGAGCTCGGTATTCTCCTGCCGTAATCTCCCCACCTCTTTCTGGTGAATCTTCATCTGCCTGAAGTAATGATCTCTCTCAGCCATGTAATGATCCCTCTCGGCAATAATCTTGGCTTTCTCCGCTTCCCACTCTGCAGCAAGGATTCTGGCTCTGTCGTCCCTTTGATCCCTCACGAGGATTTGCCTCCTCTTCTGATCTTCAATGATCTCTGAAGCTCTAGACAATCTCTCTTTGGTGATGTCGTGCTCCTTTGTTAAAGATGTCAAAGCCTGACTGACCTTCCCATAATAGGCAGTATCCATCTCAAAGCGCTTCGCTTCCAGGGCATGTCGCTTGTCTTGATCTTCCATCTTTGCTCTGATCTCCTGGTTAGCCCTCTGAACCCGAGCGACACTCATTTCCAATTCTGTTTTCTCCGCAAGCAACTGATCTCTCTCCCGCTTCATCTCTAGGAACTCGTCCATACTAACAGAAGAAGGAGACTCCTCAACCAACGGATACCACGGATCAACCATAGGAAATGGTAGACAAGTAAGCTCCACTCTCTTGCTGAGCCAGTCATCAAACGGAGGAAAGGATCTGTTATTAGCTCTACCCCAAGAAACCTTGCCTTTCCTTTGAATGCTGCGCCATGCCTCAGATACCTGCTTCACCCTGGCCTGATTGCCCTCAACTGGGAAGTACACAGATTCCTGAACCTCACTTTTGTACGGAGGAAGCTCCATAGCGAATCCCATTTGTCTCTTAAGAAGTGTCGGGTTATAATTGATGCAACCCTGAACTCCTATAAGCGGCACATTGGGAAAACCCCTACAACTGCAGATGAAATCTTGTCCGATCCCACTACTGTGAGTCCAAGCTATGTCTTTGTCCCGCAAACCCATCAACTTGGTTGCCCGATTAACATTTTGGCCAAGTAGAACAAAAGCACCCTTGGAAGGCAAATAACCCATAAACCACTTGTATAGCAGCTGAGCGCAACATCGAATCAACCCCCCACGCCTCTTCTCGTTCCGATTGTGGACCGAGTAATAGACATCTCCGATCAGAGTAGGAATAGGATTTCCCCGAACAAACAAGCGAATGGCATTAATATCCACGAAGCTCTTCTGATTAGGAAACAGAACGATCCCATAAATGCCCGCAGCAATCAAAGCACAGACTGTGTTCCAATTACCCAACTCAGCATGCTCCTTAGCCTTAGCTTCTAGGAAACTCAAATGAAAACCAGGCAACTTACCCTTTTCTTTCAGACCCCCCTTTACCACCTCCGGACTCAAATAAAGAGCACGGGAAATTCCTCCAATATCAGGTTCTTCCTTAGTAGCATAGAAAGGAACCTGATTTCTGACCTGAATGCCCAAGATATCAGCATAGTCTTCCATCAAAGGCCCGAGTAAGTAATCTGGGAAGACAAAACACCTCAAACCAGGATCATAGAACTGGAGAAGAGTATGAATGGCGCTCCTGTCTCTGTCAGTGAGTCTGAAAACCATCTTCAGAATACCCCCATACATCTCACGAAACATCCCCACATGGTCGGGTGGAATCAATGCTATCATATCCTTCAGCCCACTGATCTCTGGGTCAAAGAAGCTATAAACGACATCGTCCTTCAAACCGGGCCTTCTCATATCTGAGCAGAAAGTCTCTCAACCAGGATCTCGATCAAAAGGGTCCCTGCATATGGATAAACATGTGTTAGATGCAGGTAAATGCAAAATGTGATGATGCTGATGAATGAATGCAATGCATTGCCATCCTCCAAGTCATCAGATCATCTGTTGCTCTGAGTCACAGCCCTGATCTCTGAACTGATCACAGCCATCTGAAAGAATATGTAGCCACAAATCCACCTCAAGGGTTCCGAAATAAACGGAAGATACATCACCATCATCATCATCAAACACCTCTGAGCAGATACCCATAACCATATGAATCGGCCCGGGGAATCCTGAAATAAACGGATCCCCACTGATAAATAACTCGGACAGCACTTCGGCGTCACAGAAACAAACGGCCATAAATCCGACTTATAAATATGACTCTGATCCACGGAACCAAAAGTCACCATCAAAGTCACCATCTGAACATGCATCTGTAAGAATTACCCTCCCCTCACAGGTAAATTCTAATCAGGTCATCCTAAGGCGGATAATAGTCTCGACAATCGGGCAGAGATACTCAATGGGTTTGCCCTTTCGGGTGTGCCATTGTAGCTCTCCTGAGATCGTCTAAACCAAAGATCCGGGAAATGATCGGTCACCAGAGTCAATAATCCAAAAGAGATAACCCAACCAAAGTGGAAAACCCCCACTGAGGAAGAGCACTCTCAGATGAACCTCGTCCGGCTTGTGGTATGTCACGTCACAACAGCATGCCCAACTGGCATGTGAGGAACGTGAGACCACACTAATCCTAGGTATATACTCGGGCCTGGGTTTTAGCCCCACTCAGAACACCCACCCCAAAACAGAGAAACCACCTGCACAGAGGACGACAACATGATAGTATGATGCATGCAAATATTTATGCAAATATATACATAGTCAGAATAATAAATGCAATAAATAACAGCACAAGCAACCTAAACTATCCTAGAACGCTAGGAGAGACTCGCTTAGGGAAGATGGACCAGCACAGGTCAACATCTTGAGTTCCCCAGCAGAGTCGCCAGCTGTCGCATCCGCGAAAAACAACCGGCGGGCTAAAACAAAAACAACACAGAGCCGCCACTGTGCGTTATTTATCCCAAAATAGGGAAAGGAAACGCTCAGAGAAAACCTGGAAAAAGCATGGTCTCGCGACCAAAGAGAAAGGGCAAGGGAGTCGGTTACGCAAGGGGAAGGTATTAGCACCCCTCACGTCCGTCGTACTCGTCGGGATCCACGTTCTAAAAAAAAGAAAAGGTTGCTAAAACATCACACACACACACAAGGAACGCAGGTGGGGTTAAGAGGAAGAGGGCTCGCTAGGACATCGCATCCTATGCCTACATATCTCGTCTGGAACGAGAATCAGAGCTACTGTAGTTCGGCTCACGCACGCCAAACAACACACACACACAAACAGGCAAACATGGAACCCGAACGCCAATCGCTGGACTTACATCGGCTTCCGAACCAAACAAACGCAACAGGATACGGACAGCCAATCGCTGGGCTTACATCCATATCCTGACACACAAGAACAAACAAACAACAAGTCGCTAAGGAGTCAGGCACTCGAGCCTAGCAACTGTCAAACAAACACACACAAAAAAGGAAAAAAGTGCCCGGAGAGACCTCGCACGGTCTCCTGCCTACGTACCTCATCTGGTATGAGGATCAGGGCGACATAGTTCCCCACAACGGGGGAGAAAGACTAGCCAGACACAAAGGGAAGATACACTACCAGGGAGCTGTACTCGAGCCTAGTGTTATCATGCATCATTGCCCTATGTTATGGTTTCTACCTACTTGCACCACAGCAAGCTAATCCTATCCAGGAAGAAAGCAAGCATGCAAGCATAAACAAAGCAAACATTCACATTTCAGATAGCACACACTATATCCAGTCAAGTGAGGCTCAAACAAAGGGTTCGACTGCCAAGGCAAGTCATCTGTACAAGGGTAGTGTTCAGCTCTTAACCCTGACATTGAGAGTCAGGGTGAAGCCAGATGAAAGGTGAGTGAAGATTAGACTTCACAGCTCTTATCCCTGTTCAGGGAGAGCTTCAGACAAAGGAGTGTGGTTTCAGAAAGGAGGAACCCTTCTACACTCATGACTCTGACACAACTGTACAATTGTACAAGATCTTGGGTTAATGTCCCAATGCATCTACACAGTGGTGTGAGCAGAGGGACGACTCAACAGAATAGTGGGAGATAGACTGCATATCTCTATGATCCACCAATTGCCTTAATCAAGGTCTTTACCTGCTTGGGGACAAAGTTAAACAATCACAAACATCGCCTCTTAAGGAGGACTTCAGACAGTTGCCTGGCCAAGTAACAGGCCAGGTCTTCCAGACTACATGGAGACAAGAGAGTCTACCTCAATTGGTTTATACAACCAAGCACGGCAAGCAAGTTCTTAAAGAACTAAAGCGACTATGGTACCTGAAATCAATCAAGTATCATCTGTACTCAGACAAACCAACAGTAAACAGCAAATGCCAAACAGTTAATCTGTACAGTCAAACACAAGTTAAGGCACACAAGTGCAAGCCATGAGCTCAAACTCAAGCATCAAACCCTACAACACAAAATCAATGTTAGTTGACAACATCAAACAAACTCAATTTACAACTTGCATTGTTCTCCTTAAGCCTTTTGCATCTCAACCTGAAAATCCAAACCAAACATGAGAAACAAGACCACTAGGCCAAGCCTAGGGTCCAAAAGAGATAAAAAATCCAAAACAGCAAGTGAAAATAATTCACAATCACAATCAACCAAATTAAAAGCAAATGCAATTGGTCCCATGCTCATATCAATCACCATTATCATTTTATGCACAAAATAGCACCCAACATGCAATTGGCAACTCCAAATGACCAAACAGAAAGATCTCAACCAAATCCATATCAAAACAATTCAATTAATTCCACAAAAATTCAGGTCTAAACAGAACCTATCCAATGAATAGCATGTCAAATTTCAGCTCAATTGGCAAAAAGGAAGTAGGTCAATGAAAATCAAGAAGTTCAGACAATTTCAAACAAGCCAACACAAGGCATCAACACAAGCATCAACTTCCAAAAATCATAAAACAGTGACAATACATGATAAATGAATGGGATCAAAACCACAATGACCTATAATGTGTCTAGAATCCACATGTCAAATTCCACATCCATCCAATTAATCATGAGAATTTCACAAGCAAAATACAATCATGTGTCACACAAACTCACAAAATGAGCCAACAGAAGAGAAAATCACAATCAATTAGAAAATGCCATCAAAAATTCCAGAGAAATTCACATGTTATCTCAACATACATATGATCATTCACACAAAATTTCAGCTCAATTCAACATCCCTAAGCATTTTAAATAAAATCATGAAGTTGACCTAGCTTGGTGTGACACAAATTGTCACACCTCTAATCAAAAATCCATATCTCTTCAACCAAGTATCCAAAAATCACAAACTCTACATCAAAATCACCATCAAAGTGTCCAGAATATGCACAAAAAATTTCATCCATTTCTTTGAAAGCATCATCATTTTATGAAAGATATGGCAAAACATGTACAAATGTGACACATCCAATCAATCTCTAGACAAATTAATTTTCCACATGTGCACAAAAATAATAAAAATCATGATTAAATTCTACACATTACAAGGAGCATGGTGAAAAAAACCTCACAAAATTTGGACAAGAAATGAATCATCTATGAATTTTTAAAGATCAAGCATCAAAAATGAAATTAAAATGAAAAAGAAATAAGAAATAATCAAATTAAAGTGAACCAGTGGCACGGTTGTAATTTTTAATAGCCAGGCCAAAACGGCGTCGTATCATTTAGAAGCCATGGCGCGTTTTGATTGGCCAGAAGGCGCGGCAAACACGTTTTCAAACAAGGCAAGGCAAAATTGAAGATCAAACGCGTGTTCATCACCATTTACAGCAAACACACTTCCAGATTTCCAGAAAATTGATGAACATCAAATCTCAACCAAAATCTACAAACTCTATATCAAAAGAACCGTCTAAACATGTACATGATGAATACGTAATTTATTTAACCTAACTCTAAGCATAGCAACGGGATCGATCAAAAATAGAAATGAGCATCAAACTTCAAATCGCGATTACTCATTCAATACTCAACCAAATCAAAAACTATGAGCATCATGTTAATCTATGTTGAAAGCTCTACAAAACGCATATCATGATTCACACAATAGAGGAATTCGAAAAAATCACCTTATGATGAAGCAGTGATGAATCGGGATGTTTCCTTGTGCAAAAGCCAAAAACAGATGATGATTATGGATAAGGAAGTTGATTGGAAAGGCTAGCTCAGCTCAAGAATGCTTCAATTGCAATAATCTTCAATTTGCCATGGAAATGCAAGCTTTGGAACAGTCCACGATCTTCAATGGTATGGCAATGGATTGATGAAACAGATGTGTATCAAGGCCTGTAGAAGATGAATCCAAGAAGAATTGTCCAAATTGATGAAGAATTGGTGAAGAAATGTTGAAAAAGTTGGATGAAGTTCTTGGAGAATTTGAGAGGTTTTGGTGAAATTCAGTTATGGATCTTGAGAAGTGTGATGTAATTAGCAAATTCTGTTACAGTTAGCAATATATACCAAAGCCTTAATCCAAATTAGCAAATTGGCTTGATTAGCATAATTGCATTTTTAATGAAAGTCCAAAAATGACCTTGCCAAATAATGCAATGTGACAGCAAAAACCAGTTGGCACAAGTCATATTTTGCATTTGGAGTGTGTTGGAATTGGTTTCATGTCCATTGGCCTTGTATTTCTCAATTTCACTATCTCACACCAAAATACAAAGGAATCCACTTGAAAATTTGACTTTTTGCCTTGACCATTTTTGATGAATTTTGAACATACATCATGAAAGTACATATGAAATGGGGCTTGCTCACAAAAAGATCACCCAAATTGGCCATTCCATGTGACAGTTATGCCACTTTGATTATAGGCATTTTTGGAAAATGAATGGACCATAACTTGTCAACCATACATGAGAATTTCAAGTTCTTGGACTTTTTGGAAAGGTGAGAGCAAGATCTACAACTTTCATGTTGAACAAATTTTCATTTGAAGCATTTTTGGACATGTAATTTTGTGGTGAAAAACTTTCCATTTTTGGAAACTTCCATTACAAGTCACTTTCTATTTTTGGCAATTTTTTGTCTGACTTTATTTTCTTCATTCTTGATGTTTGAAATGTCAAATGAAACTTGTTTCAACATGAATGAAGTATATCCAACTCTCTCCAACCTCCAAATCCACAAAATCAAACACAGTTGACCACAGTTGACTTTTTCAATTGATAGATGAATCTGGCCATGCACTGATCAAGCTGAGCCCCAATCTCCTGATGGAATGGCTCAATGATGAAACCCTAGCCTCCATAAGCTCAATACAATCACACGATGATCCCCATATTCATTGTAGACCCCATCTCCTTGCCATGCCCTGATTGGCCCAATGCAACTGATTAGGGTTGACCAGTGGTCAAAACCCTAATCTCAAGGTACCTGATCAAACTTCTGAATCTCCTGATGGAATGGCTCAATGATGAAACCCTAGCCTCCATAAGCTCAATACAATCACATGATGATCCCCATATTCATTGTAGACCCCATCTCCTTGCCATGCCCTGATTGGCCCAATGCAACTGATTAGGGTTGACCAGTGGTCAAAACCCTAATCTCAAGGTACCTGATCAAACTTCTGAATCTCTGGATGATATCAAGACCATGATGATGATGATGTATTATTCCATCCAAGATCAAGACCAATCTCCTTGAGAAATCATGAAACCCTAATTCATAGCCCAATCCTCAAATGGCTAATGATCAGTCAATAAAACCCTAGGCCTGCATCTCCACCTCTTATCTTCTGACCAAGACTTAGGAGGATGATTGGAACAATGTAACCACATGATATGCAATATGCAATGCCTAATGACCTACAAAATGATATGCCATATGTTAAGCTAGTCCCAAGAGAGGAGGGCAAATTTTGAGGTGTTACACCCATGGATAACCATGGATACAAATGGTGCTAACACCTTCCCTTTGTATAATGTACCTCCCGAACCCAAAATCTAATCAAGGTCTTTCCTGTTCTTTTCCGCCTTTCCTTATTGGATAAAAGAAAAGTCGGTGGCGACTCTTGCTATCCGCGACATTTGCTTTCCAAAGCAAAAACACACAAAGTCAGTTCACCGTATGACAGAACTGGCGACTCTGCTGGGGACTCTTAAAAAGAGAGGTTGCCTTAAAAAAAACAAGATCACTTATTTGAATTGTCTGATTTACTTTTAAGGGATTGCTTGGGTATTTTATGCTTGAGTGAAAGATCCTACACCCGGATCTAGTGTACCTTAGGTAAGTAGCAAGAGATCATCGCGACTATCCGGCTTGTACTGGAATGGTTAAAATGATGGCTACGGTTAATGTGACTCTTTGGATGTCCTGATGTTCCTCATGTTTACTTGAGGAAAAATTTGGCATCCGCGTGGTGTCATCAAAGCGTTAACCAGACCTTTAGAACCCTAATTGACTCATCCTAGCCATTAGAAAGTAGTGAGATAACTGACTTCGGTTCCGACTGGGGTTGGTTGAGACTCGATACTACACTCCTTGAGATTGGACTTTAGGGAAGCTTTGGTCAACCACTTGGTGTTGCACTGAAGTGGAATTAAGGAAAGGTCAATGATTGGAGATCCTTCTAGAACCCGGTTATCACTCTAGGACAGGTTGAACCAACCAAACTTCAGTGGGGAGGGTACTTACCTATGAAACTCATGCAAGCCTTAAAACTTAGGAATGATTGTTGTGTGACTTGCTTGTGCTTGTTATTTACTTAACATCATAACATCATAACATCATAACATCATAACATCATAACATCATGACATTGTACTAACCATTTCAAGGACTTAGGGATTTAGCTTTGCTCTGTTAAACAGGTTATGGCTTCCAGGAAGACCATCCGGATCAATCTTGTAGCAATCTCTCCTCAACTCAAGAATTTAGTGTCAGAGCTTCCCGATCATGCTCAGTTCATCAAGAAACATGGTTCTCTCCTCAATTTAGTTACCACCGGTTTCAAAGAAGATAAGATGAGAGTTCTATTCCAGTTCTTCGATCCTAAACATCATTGCTTCACCTTCCCAGATTATCAGTTGGTACCCACATTAGAAGAATTCTACAGGATGCTTGGGATACCTATCCTTGATCAAACACCTTTCAGTGGTTTAGAAAAGATTCCGAAGTCTGAAGAAGTCGCCGCGGCTTTACACATGACAATGTCCGACATTGAAACTAAGTGGAGTTAAGGGTTTACTGGCCAAGTTTCTGATAAATAAGGCCCGAGAATTCCTAAAAGTTATGAATGTCCATGCTTTCGAAGATGTTCTAGCACTACTAATCTATGGCTTGGTGCTATTTCCTAATCCAGACCAATTCATAGACATGAATGCTATTAAGATATTCCTCACTCATAACCCTGTGCCTACCTTGCTTGGAGACATTTTGCATTCCCTTCACACTCGTACTATGAAAAGGCAAGGGACTCTCATGTGCTGCGTACCTTTATTATCTAGGTGGTTTATTTCGCACCTTCCTCAATCAGTCTTGAAGAATGAGCAGAATTTGAAATGGTCTCAAAGGATAATGTCGCTCTTCCATTCATACATCCGTTGGTGTCCTCATCTCAAAGAAAATGTTATCATCATTGACCGTTGTGGAGAGTTCCCTAACGTACCACTCCTAGGAATAAGAGGAGGTATTACTTATAACCCGGCCTTAGCCCTACGTCAATTCGGTTGTGCTCGAAGAGATGGTCCACATGAGATAATTATCCAAGGCACTGTGTTTAACTATGACAATGATTCTCAAGGTCTCCGTCCAAGGTTTGTACGAGCTTGGGGCATGGTGAAAAGAAGTACTTTGGGACATAAAAACTCTATTCCTATGGAACCTAATCTCAGATGGGTACGCGCAAGAGCTCGTGAATTTGTCATGCCATATCTTGCAATCGGACCGCTGATTTATGAACCAGGAGTTGAAGGAGGTACTCCTCAGATCATTCCTTATCCAGATATGCCTACCAATGTTGAAGAATTGCAGAAATCCTGGATCCAGTTGAGAGAGGAAAGGGATACTTTTGAAGCTCAGTTCTGTGCTGAAAGGAAGAAAGTGTTAGAGCTCACCAGCCAGCTCAATGAGGAACGAAGACTCAATGCATATCTTCGCCCAAAAAGAAGCCGTCCCTGGGAGACTTGAGCTTTTATTGTACTTTTATTATTTTTTGTAATGAACATTGATTAAAAATTATTAATAAAAGTTCCTTTTTGTTGGTTTACGCAAAGTTAGATTCCAAAAGTCCTTGAAAACATTTCATACATTGCATAGCACGACATAACATGGCATAACAGGTATTCTAAAGGATCAATGTTCTCACGGTCTTCCTATTGCAAACAGAAAAATGGCTCTCGAACAAACTGTCAAAGATCTCCAGGCTCAAAATGCTCAATTCCAGGAGATGATCTTGAACTTATCCAAGGGGCGGGAGGAACTGAAGGCTCTCTTGCTCGAGAAGAAAAAAGACAAGAAAGTTGTGAGTTACATTAACCCGGGAAGAAGGCTTAACGGACAGGCTCCAGGAGTCAAGATTAGAGTTCCGAAGGATCAAGGAGAGGAGACAGAAAATGATTCGGAAGATGAGAATGCCGATCCTTTCAACCATGAGGACGACGATGAAGATTATGAAAATGAACTGTACTCTCCAAAAGATGACAAGTATAAGTTACTGGAAGAACGTATGCTAGCTATGGAGGGTCAGAAGGCGCCCGGTCTGGATTTCGAAGGCTTAGGTCTGGTCTCTGATGTAGTCATTCCCCGCAAATTCAAGGTCCCCGCTTTCACTAAGTACGACGGTGCGTCTTGTCCTCAGATGCATCTGAGAGCTTATGTGAGAAAGATTCAGCCATATACCACTGATAGGAAGCTATGGATCCATTTCTTCCAAGAGAGTCTGTCTGGCACACAGTTGGAGTGGTATTATCAGCTCGAGAGCTCTAACATCCACACCTGGACTGATTTAGCGACAGCTTTCTACAAGCACTACCAGTATAATTCTGAATTAGCGCCTACTCGGCTACAGCTGCAAAATATGACTCTGGGCTCTAAAGAAAGTTTCAAAGCATATGCTCAAAAATGGAGAGATTTGGCTGACAGAGTCAAACCCCCTATGACTGATCGAGAATTAGTGAACATGTTCATGGGTACACTGACTGGCCCATTCTACAGCCATCTACTGGGAAGTTCTTCATCGGGTTTCACTGAACTTATATTGACAGGTGAACGTGTTGAAAGTGGCATTCGAAGCGGAAAGATACAGGCAACTACCTCGGGAAGCACCAAAAAGTCCTATCAGGGAAAGAATGAATCAAATGCTGTGTACGGTGAAAGGGGTCGTAACAAGAAAAATCGTGATCATACTGTAGGGGAAGTTACGATTGCAGCACCGCCATCTCAAAACTTCCAGCACAGACAAGACAGGCCAAGAAGGCAGTTTACCAAGATTAATATGACTTTAGCACAAGCACTGCAGGGTATGCTAAAGGCAAATTTAATTACCCTCAGAGGCCCTCCTGCAAATCTCAACACTACTTCTCCTCGTTATAATCCCAATGCCAGGTGTGCATATCACTCCGATAGCCCCGGGCATGATACAAACGATTGCTGGTTGTTGAAGAATAAGATTCAGGATATGATCGATGCTGGAGAAATTGAATTTGATCCTCCGGAGACTCCCAATGTCATCACTGCACCTATTCCTAATCATGACAAGACTGTTAATGTTGTGGATGACAATTCTCACATTACTAATGTGGCTGACTTAGCATCTCCTCTCCTGATCATCAAGAAGAATTTATTGCAAGCTGGTTTATTTCCAGGTTGTGCTGAAAATTGCGATCTTTGTATGCTCCGACCCCACGATTTCTTGAAGTTGAGGAATGGTATCCAACGGCTGATGGATGATCATACAATTCTCTTTGAAAATATTCCTAAGGTGGAAAACTCTATTGAAGAAATATCTGTGGTTGCTGGGTCCAAAGTTCCAGTGAAAATTACCGCTACTAGAGTACCTGTGAAGATTACTGCTGAGCCCAAGGTAGTTCCCCTAATCATTACTGCACCTGGCCCAGTACCGTATTCCTCAAGCAAAGCCATTCCGTGGAATTATGGAGGTAATGTTTACATCCATGGCATAAAGCAAGTTGATAATTCTGCTAATCCTCATGACATTGTTGGGACTAGTAAAATTACTCGAAATGGAAGGATCTTCTCTCCAGAAATCTCACCTCCCGCCCTTGAAACTCGAGGAAAAGAACCAGTAATCGATCCTTCTCAGTCATAGACACCAGTCGAAGTTACTATCGAAGATGTTGCCAAACAGGAGATGGAAGAAATGCCGAAAATCATCCGTAAGAGTGATTTTGATGTGGTAGAACAATTGGGGCATACTCCGTCTAAAATCTCGATGTTGTCCTTGTTGTTATCTTCTGAATCTCATGCCAATGCGTTGATAAAATTCTTGAAGACCGCTCATGTACCTCAGGAAACATCCGTCGATCCGTTCGAACATTATGTTGCTAACTTGGCTGTTGACAATGGCTTAGGCTTTTTCGATGCTGATCTGACACCAGCAGGAAAGAATCACAATAAAGCTCTACATATCTCCATTGAGTGTGAGGGGATCACCTTGTCTCACGTCTTGATCGACAACGGCTCTTCTTTGAATGTGCTACCGAAAGTTGTGCTCGATAAATTCGACCGTAAAAGCATTGAACTGAAACCTAGTGACGTTGTGGTGCGTGCTTACGATGGTGCGAAGAGTGTTGTCCATGGTGAAGTGGTTATCCCTATTAAGATAGGACCTCAAGTCTTCAACACTACCTTTCACGTAATGAACATTCGTCCTGCCTATTCCTGCTTGCTAGGACGCCCTTGGATTCATGGGGCAAGTGTTGTAGCTTCGTCTCTCCATCAAAAGCTGAGGTATCCAATAGAGGGTAAGATTGTCACTGTGTGTGGAAAAGAAGAGTATATTGTCAGTAGTGTGCATACCTTCAGATACGTCGAGATGGATGGCGAATTCTTTGAGACTCCTTCTCAGTCATTTGAAGTAGTTCCTCCGACCAGTCCTGTCCTTAAGCCAACTTCCCATGCGCCCAAAGTTATTCGTGCTCCTCCTGCTATGATTTCTCTGAAATATGCTCAAGCAGTGGTTGAAAATGGTGGTCGTACTGGCTGGGGTCAACTGATCGATGTACCATACAAGTCTGATAAGTCTGGCCTGGGGTTTAACTCTGAAAAGATAGTCAAAGATCAGATTAATGCTGTAGAAGATGCTGATAGCGATTGTGACTTGGATAGCTGGATTTTCCCAACAATTGGTGGCAGACTCAATAATTGGAAGGCTGAAGACACTATCTCGATTTCCTTTAGTCAGGAGTAATTGTTATTGCCTATTCTAGTGTTGCATTTTTTAATTTTTACAATTGAACTTCTTAAAAGCATTGTGTCTATGCCCGGGACACAATAGCTAATTTGTTAAGGGTTTTGTCATCTTCATAAGCATATTCACATTCAATAAATCAATGGACTTTTTGCATTCAAATATTGCGCTCTTTATCTTTCCTGTCATCTTTCAAACAAGCTATGTTTTCTTACACACACTCACGTAACGAATTGCAGATCCATACCCACTTTGGATCCTGTTGATAATAGTTCGGCTACTGTTAATTATGACTTTGAAAATCCGATCTACCAAGCCGAGGATGGAAGTGAGGAAGATTGTGAAGTACCTGAAGAGCTTTCCAGACTGGTACTGCAAGAAGAAAAGACTATAGAGCCGCATGAAGAATCAATTGAAATTGTAAATCTGGGTACTGAAGTAGACAAGAAAGAAGTAAAAATAGGAGCAGGCTTGGGAAGCAGTGTCAAGGAAAGATTGATTCAGATGTTACATGACTATATTGAGATTTTTGCTTGGTCTTATGAAGACATGCCAGGACTGGATACTGATATAGTAGTACATTGTTTGCCAATGAAGGAAGATTGTCATCCTGTTAAGCAAAAGGTTCGTCGCATGCGTCCTGAAATGTCTGAGAAAATCAAAGTCGAGGTTATGAAACAATTTGATGCAGGTTTTCTGGCTGTTACTTCTTATCCTCAATGGGTTGCTAATGTGGTACCAGTGCCAAAGAAGGATGGTAAGGTGCGAATGTGTGTAGATTACAGAGATTTGAATAAAGCGAGTCCCAAAGATGACTTTCCACTTCCGCACATTGATGTTCTGGTAGATAACACCGCTCAACACAAGGTATTCTCATTCATGGATGGATTCTCAGGTTATAACCAGATTAAGATGGCACCTGAGGACATGGAGAAAACTACGCTTGTGACGCAATGGGGCACTTTCTGTTACAAAGTAATGCCATTCGGTTTAAAGAATGCAGGGGCAACATACCAGCGTGCTATGGTGGTTTTGTTCCATGACATGATCCATCACGAAATAGAGGTATATGTGGATGACATGATAGCCAGATCTCAAACTGAAGAAGAACATCTCGATCATTTATACAAACTGTTTGAGAGGTTGAAGAAGTACAAGCTGAGATTGAACCCGAACAAATGCACCTTTGGAGTAAGATCCGGTAAACTCTTGGGCTTTATTGTCAGTGGTAAAGGAATTGAGGTTGACCCGGCTAAGGTGAGAGCTATTCAAGAAATGCCAGTTCCCCGTACAGATAAGGAAGTCAGAGGTTTCTTGGGACGTTTGAACTACATTGCCCGATTTATCTCCCATTTGACTGCTACTTGCAAACCCATCTTCAAATTACTGAGGAAAAATCAAGAGACGATATGGAACGATGAATGTCAAGAAGCTTTTGACAAAATCAAGAAGTATCTCCAAGAACCCCCGATTCTGATGCCACCAGTTGAAGGAAGACCTCTAATCATGTATTTGACCGTGTTAGAAAATTCAATGGGGTGTGTGTTGGGGCAACATGACGAGTCTGGTCGAAAAGAGCATGCAATATACTACCTTAGCAAAAAGTTTACCGACTATGAAATAAGATACTCACTGCTCGAGAAAACTTGATGTGCTTTGGCTTGGGCTGCTCGCCGACTAAGACAGTATTGTAGCACCTCAAATTTGCACCTATCATTGTACATACATTTTCATATTAGGTCATAGCATATCATGGTCCACTGCATAGCATTGCATTGTCCCATTTGCCTCAAGTGCAAGCCAATCAAGAAATTAGGTCAAACTGGTCAGGAGATCAGTCAGTCAAGCAAGCAAGCACAATTTTCAAGGAGACAAGGCCCTAGGGTTGGTCCAACATGTTCACATGACTTGGGGATCCATTTGAAGTGTTTTGGTCAAGGGTTGGATGTTCAGAAGTCATCAGTCAATGCACAATCAGTCAGAAACCCTAAAAGTCAACTGTTGGTCAACTGTCCATTTAATCAGTGATTTGATAGTGGGATTTGGTTTGAGAGAGTTTATTCATGTCCAAATAGTCCTCATATATCATGTCAAACACCATCATGGAAGAATTTGAAGCCAGATCAGAAATTTCCAAAAATGGAAACTGGACCTGTAACTGAAACTTACCCAAAATGGAAAGTCTTGATCCTCAAACTTACATCATGATACAAGCTTCAAATGAATTTTTGCCCAACATGAAAGTTGAAGATCTTGTTCTCCCATTTCCAAAAAGTCCAAGAACACTCAATTCCCATGTATGGTTGGCAAGATATGATCAAATCATTTTCAGAAATTCTTGAACTTCAAAAGGCCATATCTCTCAAACCATTTGGCCAATTTGGGTGGGGTTTTTTCCTACAAGTCACATTTGACCCCCTCTTTCCAAAAATGTAACTTTCATGTACCAAAACCTTATGGATCAAAATGGCATTTTTTGACTTACTTGAATTAATTTCAAGTGAAGTGAAATTTTGACTTTTTAAAATAAACCTTTTCCATCATTTTGGCCATTGGGAATTGATCTGAAATTGTATTTTGGACATGTTCAAAGTCAAATTCGTACAAGTACATACACCCATCACCTAGTTGCTTGAAAATTGGAAAAAAAGTACATTTCTCAACAACTCTATCCCACATATCCATGGACTTTGATTTGTACCTTCAAACAGAGAATTAAAAGATGATTTTCTGTCATTTGAAACCCCTAGTTGCAGCCATCTAACTCAGAAAATCTCACTCTCTCTAAAATTCACTTTTGGCCATTTTCCAAAATTCTTCATAATCCTTCAAAGAGCACGACCTAGCTAGGGTTTTTCCACCATCCAAGCATCATTTCATGCACATTTCCACCATCATCCTTCAGCTGTAAGAAGCTTATACCCGACTGTTCTTTCCAAGCATCATCCATGGCAAAGTTTGGTTAAAGCTATTTCAAGCGTTTTCAAGGCGAACCATCTTCATCATTCATCATCTGGAGGGTTATAGGTCATCTGTTTCGAGCTTGCATCATCAAACAACAACTGTTTCTCCACTTTCTTCAAAACTTGGTAAGAATTCGAACTCAACCTTTGATGAAATTACATGATGCATCTTGTAGATCTTTTCACTGTGAGTGTCATGAACTTTAAACCAATTGAAACCGTGCCAAAATGAGAGAGAACGAGGGTTTTGAAGTTTCTTGTTCATGTATAGATTTGATCGATTCTTGGTGTTATTGTTGTTTTTAAACAAATCGCATATTGATTCGTGTTAAGTAATGGTGGATCTTCATGAATGTGTGAATAATTTTTAATTCTGGAACTATTTGAATTTCCTGGAAATTTCGTGCATGAAGATCATGAGGATCTTCATGCTGTTCATGAAACTGCCTTTTTTCCTGCGGATTTAGCCGCAACCTTCATATGGGGTTGCTGCGACATTACCTGCGAAAACACATGAGTTTCCTGCGGATTTCGCGTGTTAGGGTTTTGCATGAACCGTTCTTTGTTTCATTCATACTGACCAATAGGAACATTCCGTTCCAGCGTCCAAAACGGTAGCGTTTGGTTTAGTGAACCCCATATTTACAAATATGCCATTCCCGGTTTTTATTTCATTTAAATCATTTAATTGTTTCAATTTTTATTTCACTTGGCATGGCTCACTTGCAAAAAATCATAACTTATTCATTTCAAATCCAATTTTCATGGGAATTTTTGTGTTGTGTTCATCACAATCTCTAGTTTTTTATCATGATTTTTCCAGATTTTTTTGATGAGTGGATTTTAATTGGTATTAGGGTTTGTGACATGTATGCATATTTTGTACACTTTGCCAAAACATTTGTGAAATGATGATGCTTTATCCAATGGCTCCCAAATTTTTTGTGCTTAAACTAGACACACTCATGGGGATTTTGGTGTAGAGTTTGTGAATTTATCATTGCTGGTTTGTGAGTTATGATTTTTTGAATTAGGGTGTGACAATTTGTGTCACACCATTGATGTCCAACTTGATGATTTTTGATACCATGCTTCTTGACCTCCAATTGATCTGATTTTTTGCATGAACCTACTCTTGTATGTCTAGTTTACATGTGAATTGTTTTGGAATTATTTGTGGCATTTCCTAATTGTTTGAGATTTTCTCCCCTGCTTAGTCAAATGTTAACTTTTTGTGACACATGTTTCCATTTCATTTGTGAAATTCTCATACTTTATTAGATGGACATGAAATTTTACATGAGATAACTAGACATCCTCATCTTTGCCATGGTTTTAGTCCCATTCATTTATCATATGCCATCTCTGATTTATGAATTTTTCAAGTTGATATATGTTTGGTTGACTTCTTTGAGCATGTTCAAAATTGCTTTGACTTTCTGATTTTCATTGACTGCCTTCCACTTGTCCAAATGAGATGAAATTTGACATGCTTACCATGATGTGGGTTGTGATTGATCATGATTTATTTGGTGATTTTTGGAAATGTTTAAGATTGCTTTTGATTCAAGTCTTGCTGTTGACTTCTATGAGCTTCTAAATGCCATGTTTTGACCTAATTTGCTCATGAAATGATGATGATGATTGATATGAATGTGAACCCAATTGGTTGTGTTTCTTGATTGTTTGAACATGATTTTGGATGCTTACCACTTGCTGTTTTGACTTTCTCATTCCTTTTTGACCCTAGGTTTGCCCTAGTGGTCCTGTTACTCACTTTTGAGCTTGTGTTTTCAGGTTGACCAACAAATGACCAATGAGGCCAATTCTTTTGATATGAGTTTGCTTGAATATCTTTGTCTAACTTGTTTGTTTTGTAGGTGGCTTGGCTCTCAAGCCTTAAGCCTTGTGCCTTGCACATTCATTTACTTCTGACTGACTGTTGACTTCTGTTTCCTTTTGCTTTGTTTGAGGTTGTATACTAATGTCTGCTTGACTATTTCAGGTGCTTTTAGTTGCTTAGTTCCTTGTGAACTTTTGCTTTGCTTTGCTTGTATAAGCAATTTGCATTGAGGTATATTTCTAATCTTCATGTAGTCTGGAAGACCTGGCCTGTTACTTGGCCAGGCAACTGTCTGAAGTCCTCCTTAAGAGGCAATGTTTGTGACTGTTTACTTTTGTCCTTGCATAGAGTCAAAGTCCTCCTAAGTGAAGAGGCAATTGGCAGAACCCAAGGGATATGCAACCTATCCCCTGCTATTCTGTGTGTCATCTGCTTTGCTCACACCACTGTGTTGATGCATTGCAGATACAAACCCAAGATCTTGTACAATTGTACAGTTGAGTCAGTTTCAAATGTGTAGAAGGGTTCCCACTTTCTGAACCCACACATTCTTGTCTTGAGCTCTCCCAGGCCAGGGATAAGAGCTGTGAAGTCTCGTCTTCACTCACCGTTCATCTGCTTCACCTTAGCCCCTCAATGGCAAGGTTAAGAGCAACGTCTACCCCATTCCAGAGGTTTGTTTGTTGAGGTTGATATGACCCCTCGACTAAAACCTAACCCTTGTTTGAGCCACTTGCTTGTGTATAGTGTGTGCTATCTGTACTTGTATGTTTGTTTGACTTGCTTCCTGTGCAAGTTAGGGTTAGTTTAGACTTGCTTCCTGTGCAAGTTAGGTTTTGCTTGGCTTGCTTCCTGTGCAAGTTAAGTGTGTGTGTGGCTTGCTTCCTGTGCAAGTCATGCTTAGGATAGGCTGGCTCCCTGTGCCAGTTAGCTAGAAACCTTAACTTAGGGATGATTTTGCATGATAACATCTAGGCTCGAGTCGTAGTCTCCCTAGTTGTGTCTCCCTCTGTTATCTGGTTAGGCTAGTCCTTTATCCCTCCGTAGGGGAACTACGTCGCCCTGATCCCCATACCAGATGAGGTACGTAGGCAGGAGATGAGCAGATCTCTCCGGGCGCCTGTGTCTTTGTTTTGCCTTGTTGTGTGCTTGGAAGCTGATGTAAGTCCATCGAGTGGCATTTGGGTTCCAGTGTGCGTGTGTTTGGTTCGGATGCTGATGTAAGTCCAGTGATTGGCATTCGGGCTCCATGTTTGCCTTCTTGAGTGCGTTTTGGTTCGGATGCTGATGTAAGTCCAGTGATTGGCATTCAGGCTCCACGTTTGCCTTTGCCTGTGTTTGTTTGTGTGTGTGTCAGCCGAGCTACGAATGCTCTGATTCTCCTTCGTCCAAGGAGATACGTATGCATAGGATGCGATATCCTAGCGAGCATGTGTCGTTTCCCCAGTCCGAACTACTTCGACTCTGATGTCTATGCCTGATAGACTAAGTAGGCCCAGGATACGATGTCCTGCCGAGTCAGTTTCAGTCAGTTTCTTGTGTCTCTTTCAGCCAGTGTGTGTGAGTTTGAGCAGTGTTTAGCAACCAATTTTCCTTTCTATTGTGCGTGGATCCCGTCGAGTACGACGGTTGCGTAGGGGTGCTAATACCTTCCCTTCGCATAACCGACTCCCGAACCCATTCTCTTTGGTCGCGAGACCATGTCTTTTCCCAGGTTTACTCTGAGCGTTTCCTTTCCCTCTTTTGGGATAAATAACGCACGGTGGCGGCTCTGTTGTTCTTGTTTTCCCGCCGGTTTTTCGCGTGATGCGACAGCTGGCGACTCTGCTGGGGACATAGAGAAGTTGACCTGTGCTGGTCCATCTTCCCTAAGCGAGTCTCTCCTAGCGCTCTCTAGGTTAGGGTTTTGGTTGCTGTTTGTTGTTGTATTTATTGCATTCATTTGTATATATTTGCATTTACTGTTTGCATTTATTGTTTGCATTAATGTTTGCATTCATATTCATCTGTTCACCTGGCTGGTTGTCTGTTTCTCTCTATTGGGGTGGGAGTTACATGAGGTAAAAGGCCCAATACCCAGGCCATGAGTGAAATCTAGGATACTTAGGAATAGAGTGATTCATGGGAAGCAGGTGGTATTGCGCCACTTAGCGGAACATTGATATCACGAGCAGTTCAGGCCCTGGTGGGATATTATCGTTACATACTTCGGGTGTGTATATGATGATGTTCTGCGAAAGGTTATTTATGCTGCGTTTCTCTCGACCTTACCCTGACCTAGATGACACCCGTGAGTGGGGAGGGAATGATCATTATTACAGGTACAGTTGGTGACTTGTGATCCTGTTGGTGACTATTGGTTCAGAAGTTTGGGGTCTCAGATGACTTTGGGTTTCAGATGAATTTGTGGTTCCGAGTTCAAGCCAAAGTTTCGATCCTGTGTTCTGAGAGACACAGCCAACCAGTCCAGTCTGCATCATTTGCATCATAGCATATTTATTTTTCAAAAGAAACGCAATAAAAAAAAAAGATACAAAAAAGGGGGAAAAAGAAAAAAAAACAAAAAAAACTAATCCCTGCATGCATATCATTTCTCAGGTACATTCCAGAGCTTGTTCACTGATAGAGATGGCAACAGTCCCAGGGTTGAAGCGGAAGACTTGTTCCTACAGCTTTCACCGTGAACCTTTGACGTCTCTGATTGAGTTGAGCAACCTTATGACCAGTGGTAACCATAAGGGGTTTGTTGACCAGTATGGAGATATTCTAACACTGTTGAAGATGGTAGTCGATCCGGTGCCGTTGCAGACTCTTCTACAGTTCTACGACCCAGAGCTTCATTGTTTCACCTTTCAAGATTATCAGTTGGCGCCTACTCTTGAGGAGTACTCCATTCTGCTGAGTGTCCCGGTCCGGTATCAGGTTCCTTTCTTGGATGTGCCCAAGGAGGTTGATTTCGGAGTTGTTGCCAGAGCTCTCCATTTGGGTATCAAGGAAGTCAGTGATAGTTGGAGGTCCAGTGGGGATGTTGTAGGATTGCCTTTGAAGTTTCTGTTGAGGGTAGCTAGAGAAGAAGCAGAGAAGGGAAGTTGGGAAGCCTTTCATGCTCAGTTGGCCGTCATGATCTATGGGATCGTCCTGTTTCCGAGTATGCCCAATTTTGTTGACTATGCTGCAGTCAGTATTTTCATTGGAGGAAATCCAGTTCCTACTCTGTTAGCTGACACTTACTATGCTATTCACAGTAGGCATGGTAAGGGTGGGGCTATCAGGTGTTGTCTCCCGCTTTTGCTCAGATGGTTCTTGTCTCTCCTGCCAGTCAGTGGACCTTTTGTGGATGCTCAGAGCACGCATAAGTGGACTCAGAGGGTTATGTCTCTTACTTCCTATGATATCAGATGGCAATCTTACCGGATGGATGTGCGTAACGTCATTATGAGCTGTGGAGGATTCCGTAATGTGCCACTCATAGGGACTAGGGGTTGCATCAATTACAACCCGGTTCTTTCTCTTCGCCAGTTGGGGTTTGTGATGAAGGGAAGACCACTTGAGGCTGAGGTAGCAGAAAGTGTGTATTTTGAGAAGCAGAGTGACCCGGCTAGATTGGAGCAGATAGGAAGAGCTTGGAAGTCTATTGGTGTGAAGGATGGATCTGTCTTAGGGAAGAAGTTTGCCGTTGCTATGCCTGATTACACTGATTGGGTCAAGGAGAGAGTAGAAATTTTGTTGTTACCCTACGATAGGATGGAGCCGTTGCAGGAGCAACCACCTTTGATCCTTGCTGAGAGTGTGCCTGCGGAGCACTACAAGAAAGCCTTGATGGAGAATCGCCGTTTGAGAGAGAACGAGCAAGATACCCAGATGGAGTTGTACAAGGCCAAAGCTGATAGGTTGAACTTGGCTCATCAACTCAGAGGAGTGCGAGAAGAGGATGCTAGCAGACTGAGAAGCAAGAAGAGATCCTACGAGGAGATGGAGAGCATGTTAGATGCAGAACACCGGGAGTGCTTGAGGCTGCAGAGAGCTGAGGCCAGCTATCAGAAGAAGATCAGAGACTTGGAGAAGCAACTCAGAGATAAAGATATCCAGTTGAAGAAGGAAGTAGACTTGAGACAGGCATCAGAGAACCACCTTGGAGGAGAAGTGGTAGAGCTTAGACGACAACAGAAGGAGAAGATCACTCTTTTGCCAGAATGTTCAGAATGTGACCTGTTGATAGACCAGTGTCAGTACTTGAAGACTCTCATTCCGGGAGGCCGTTTGTCTTAGCTTGTATCTTTGATATGTATGTTGAGAATCACCTCCAGGCTTGTTGGATGGGATTCATTTGTTGTACTCCGATTGTTTGGATTTTCTTTGTCGACTTTGTTGTACGTTCCTGTTACTCATAAAGATGAGGTTGTTGGTTTCACCTTGTACTCATCACTCTTGTGTATATCGTTTCTGTGCTTCTATGTTGTTCTTGCTGCAGGTTGCCATCTTTTGAGGATGACTCAGGCTCTTTGAATGCCTGAGGAATGAACATATCATGTGCATCATACGCATCATTAGCACCATACTCATATCATTTTGCATAACAGGTGTTCTTGGTCGTGACTTCTCACTCTTGGTTCCTGTTCAGGCAGGATAGCTGATCAACGTCCGCACCGCTACTCAACAAGACTGAATCAACAGAGAGGTATGGATCAAGTTCAAGCTGAGTTGGCTGAGATGAAGGCTAACATGGCCCAGTTTATGAATATGATGCAAGGGGTTGCACAAGGTCAAGAAGAGCTTCGAGCCATGGTTCAGAGACAAGAGGCTGCAATTCCACCGGTCAACCATGCTCCGCCAGAGGGAGGCCCGGTCAATGATAATAATGTTGCTGCTGCTGTACCCATCAACAATTATGCTACAGGTGATGAGTTGGGGGGTATTCGAATCAACGGTCAACCCATTGCTCCAGATGCCGCTAATGCCAGAGCAGTCCGTGCCCCGGCCCGTAATCCTGCTCCGATTGTTGACAGACAGGAGGATATGTTTTCTCTGCTCAGTGAAGACGAAGACGTTCTGGGAAGGGTTAATGAGAGGGATCGTAAAGTTGATGCCCTTGCTGAGAAAATTAGAGCTATGGAATGCCAGAATTCTCTCGGTTTTGATGTTACCAATATGGGGTTGGTGGAAGGTTTGAGAATCCCTTACAAGTTCAAAGCACCGTCCTTCGATAAATACAACGGTACTTCTTGCCCTCGCACCCTTGTGCAGGCTTATTATCGAAAAATCTCTGCGTATACCGATGATGAAAAGATGTGGATGTATTTTTTCCAAGATAGTCTATCTGGGGCTTCTTTGGACTGGTACATGGAATTGAAGAGAGATTCTATCCGCTGCTGGAAGGATCTGGGTGAGGCCTTTTTGAGGCAATACAAACACAACATGGACATGGCGCCGAGCCGGACTCAGCTGCAGAGTCTTTGTCAGAAATCCAATGAGAGCTTCAAGGAGTATGCCCAGAGGTGGCGTGAACTGGCTGCTAGAGTTCAACCCCCTATGCTGGAGAGGGAGTTGACAGATATGTTTATCGGTACTCTTCAGGGTGTGTTTATGGACCGGATGGGGAGCTGCCCATTCGGTAGTTTTTCTGATGTTGTCATTTGTGGAGAGAGGACTGAGAGCTTGATTAAAACTGGGAAGATCCAAGATGCTGGTTCCTCTTCTTCTAAGAAGCCGTTTGCTGGGGCACCTCGTCGAAGAGAGGGTGAAACTAATGCTGTTCAACACCGCAGAGATCAGAACAGAATTGAATACCGTCAAGCTGCTGCAGTAACCATTCCGGCACCTCAACCTCGTCAACAGCAACAACAAAGAGTTCAACAACCGCAACAACAACAACAACAGCAACGTCCGTATCAGCCCAGACAAAGGATGCCTGATCGACGTTTTGATTCGTTACCCATGTCGTACGCCGAACTGCTGCCCGAACTACTCAGGTTGGGGATGGTTGAGTTGCGTACAATGGCTCCGCCTACAGTATTGCCTCCTGGGTACGACGCCAACGTCCGTTGTGACTTTCACTCTGGGGCACCAGGGCATCATACTGAGAAGTGTCGGGCTCTCCAGCACAAGGTCCAAGATTTGATCGATGCCAAGGCGATCAACTTCGCTCCAGTGCCTAACGTCGTAAACAACCCTATGCCTCAGCATGGTGGGCATAGAGTGAACAATATTGAGGGGAAAGAAGCTGAAGATCTGGTTGTTAATGTTGATGATGTTCAGACTTCTCTGCTAGTTGTGAAGGGCCGTCTGCTGAATGGGGGTGTTTACTCGGGCTGTGATGAGGATTGTTTGGGCTGTGCAGAATCTGAGAATGGTTGCGACCAGTTGAGGGCCGGTATCCAGGGTATGATGGATGAGGGTTGTTTGCAATTCAGTAGGACTGTAAAAGATCGTGGAACAGTGTCAACTATCACCATTTACTTTAAACCGTCTGAAGAACGTGGACAAAGGGTCGTTAGTGCACCTGCAACAAGTGGTACCCCAGTTACCATCTCCGTGCCTGTAACCATCAGTGCTCCAACTACTATCGTCGCGTCTGGAAGAAGGGCTGTTGAGAATAGTAGAGCCGTGCCGTGGAAGTATGATAATGCTCACCGCAGTTACAGAAGGGCTGAAAGTCAGACGAGACCAGTGAATCAAACTCCAGTGGCAATTGGTTTACCGAACAGAGTTCCTGCAACTGTTGGTCCGGCTGTGGACAATGTAGGGGGTCCAGGAGGTTTCACCAGAAGCGGTCGTCTGTTCGCACCGCAGCCTTTGAGGGACAATAATGCTGAGGCTCTCGCCAAAGCAAAGGGTAAGCAAGCTGTGGTTGAGGAAGAACCTGTCCAGAAGGAAGCGCCCGAGGGGACATTTGAGAAGGACGTGGAGGAGTTTATGAAAATAATCAAGAAGAGTGACTACAAGATTGTAGATCAGTTGAATCAAACTCTGTCCAAGATTTCTATACTTTCACTGTTGTTGTGCTCTGAGGCACACCGTAATGCCTTGCTGAAGATGTTGAATCTGGCTTACGTACCTCAGGAGATTTCTGTCAATCAACTGGAGGGTGTGATGGCCAATGTGAGCACCAGGCATGGTGTAGGATTCACCAACCTGGACTTACCGTCTGAAGGGCGAAACCATAACAAAGCCTTGCACATCACCATGGAGTGCAAGGGGGCAGTGTTGTCTCACGTATTGGTAGACACCGGGTCGTCGCTGAATGTGTTGCCTAGGCAGATTCTGAAGAAGATTGATGTGGAAGGGTTTGTGCTTACTCCCAGTGACCTGATCGTTCGTGCTTTCGACGGATCCAAACGTTCTGTGTGTGGGGAAGTTACCTTGCCTGTGAAGATAGGTCCGGAGGTATTCGATATCATCTTCTATGTTATGGACATCCAGCCCGCCTATAGTTGTTTATTGGGGCGTCCATGGATTCATGCAGCAGGGGCAGTCTCGTCGACTCTCCATCAAAAGCTCAAGTATGTCTGGAACGGTCAGATTGTGACTGTGTGCGGTGAAGAAGAGATTCTGGTGAGTCATCTATCCTCGTTCAAGTATGTTGAGGTGGATGGCGAGATCCACGAAACCTTATGTCAGGCGTTTGAGACTGTGGCTCTTGAGAAAGTGGCGTACGCTGAGCAGAGGAAGCCAGGTGCTTCAATTACTTCTTACAAGCAGGCTAAGGAGGTTGTTGATTCTGGCAAAGCTGAAGGCTGGGGCAAGATGGTGGACTTGCCTGTCAAAGAAGACAAATTTGGCGTTGGTTATGAGCCTCTCCAAGCAGAGCAAAATGGTCAAGCAGGTCCGAGTACCTTTACCAGCGCTGGGCTGATGAATCATGGCGACGTCTCTGCAACTGGTAGTGAAGACTGTGACAGTGATTGTGATCTGGACAACTGGGTTCGCCCGTGTGCACCAGGGGGGTCTATCAACAACTGGACGGCTGAAGAAGTGGTTCAAGTTACTCTTCTGACAGAGTAATTTTCTGTTGTTTTGTCATTTTGCATGAAAATCCTACGATCTGCCCAAGGCGTAGTGATTCATTGTAGGGCCTCATCATGTTTTAATGATTACCATTAATGAAGGACATTTTTTGAAATCAAACTTTGTGATCCCTGTCTTTCTATTTTTTTGTTTTCATCTTTTTTCAAAAAACAATAAAAATGGCAATGTTTTTGTTTTTGTGACTTTATTGAACTCTTTTTCTAAAACAAAGCATTAAACATGCAGAAGCGATCTTATGGCATTCACTATGAACAGTTCTGTTATGGCTCAGTATGATTTCGACAATCCCATCTACCAAGCTGAAGAGGAGAGTGAGGAAGACTGTGAACTCCCTGCGGAATTGGTCAGATTGCTGAAGCAGGAGGAAAGGGTCATCCAACCTCATCAGGAGGAGTTGGAGGTTGTTAATTTGGGTACTGAGGACGCCAAAAGAGAAATCAAGATTGGGGCTGCTCTAGAGGACTCTGTCAAGAGGAGGCTGATTGAGATGCTGAGAGAATATGTGGAGATATTCGCCTGGTCATATCAAGATATGCCTGGGTTAGATACAGACATTGTGGTGCATCGATTACCTCTTAGAGAAGGATGTCCTTCGGTCAAGCAGAAGCTTCGTAGAACGAGTCCTGACATGGCAACTAAGATCAAGGAAGAGGTTCAGAAGCAGTGGGATGCAGGTTTTTTGGCTGTTACAAGTTATCCCCCATGGGTGGCCAACATCGTTCCTGTGCCGAAGAAGGATGGCAAAGTCAGAATGTGTGTCGATTACCGGGATTTGAATAGAGCGAGTCCGAAAGATGATTTCCCATTACCTCACATTGATGTATTGGTTGATAATACGGCTCAATCCTCGGTATTCTCTTTCATGGATGGTTTCTCTGGATATAATCAGATCAAGATGGCGCCAGAGGACATGGAAAAGACGACATTCATTACACCTTGGGGCACGTTCTGCTATAAGGTGATGCCATTTGGGCTAAAGAATGCTGGTGCTACCTATCAGAGGGCAATGACGACTCTCTTTCATGACATGATGCACAAAGAAATTGAAGTGTACGTAGATGATATGATTGCGAAGTCGCAGACAGAAGAGGAGCACTTGGTTAATTTGCAGAAGCTGTTTGATCGGTTGAGAAAGTTCAAGCTGAGGTTGAATCCGAACAAGTGTACGTTTGGGGTGAGATCAGGGAAGCTTTTAGGCTTCATTGTCAGTGAGAAAGGGATTGAGGTTGATCCAGCGAAAGTCAAAGCTATTCAAGAGATGCCTGAACCGAAAACGGAGAAGCAAGTCCGTGGGTTTTTAGGGAGGTTGAACTACATTGCAAGGTTCATATCTCATCTAACAGCCACGTGCGAACCAATTTTCAAACTGCTCAGAAAGAATCAGGCGATCAAGTGGAATGATGATTGTCAGAAAGCTTTTGACAAGATAAAGGAGTATTTACAGAAACCTCCAATCCTTATACCTCCAGTTCCAGGGAGACCTTTGATAATGTACCTGTCAGTGACTGAGAACTCGATGGGGTGTGTATTGGGACAGCATGACGAGTCTGGTCGAAAAGAGCATGCCATATACTACCTTAGCAAAAAGTTTACCGACTGTGAAACAAGATATTCACTGCTCGAGAAAACTTGCTGTGCTTTGGCCTGGGCTGCTCGCCGACTGAGGCAGTATATGTTGAACCATACTACCTTATTGATTTCTAAGATGGATCCAGTGAAGTACATCTTTGAGAAACCGGCTCTCACCGGACGTGTTGCCCGTTGGCAGATGATTCTAACAGAATATGATATTCAGTACACGTCACAAAAGGCCATCAAAGGTAGTGTTCTGTCAGACTACCTCGCCGAGCAACCGATTGAAGATTATCAGCCTATGATGTTTGAATTCCCTGATGAAGACATCATGTATCTTAAGATGAAAGATTGCGAAGAGCCTCTTGTCGAGGAAGGACCGGACCCGGATGACAAATGGACACTGATGTTTGATGGGGCTGTGAATATGAACGGTAATGGTGTTGGGGCAGTATTGATCAATCCTAAAGGTGCTCATATACCTTTTTCTGCCAGATTGACTTTTGACGTCACCAACAACGAAGCTGAGTATGAGGCTTGTATCACGGGGATAGAAGAAGCCATTGATCTGAGGATCAAAACTCTTGATATATTTGGAGATTCGGCTCTAGTGGTCAATCAAGTCAACGGAGATTGGAATACGAACCAGCCGCATTTGATTCCGTATAGAGATTACACCAGAAGAATACTGACGTTCTTCAAGAAGGTGAAGTTGTACCATGTCCCCCGGGATGAGAATCAAATGGCTGATGCCTTGGCAACTTTGTCGTTTATGATCAAAGTTCATTGGTGGAATCATGTGCCACATGTTGCAGTGAATCGACTCGAGAGGCCTGCGTATGTGTTTGCAGCCGAGTCTGTTGTGATTGATGAGAAGCCGTGGTATTATGACATCAAGAACTTCCTCAAGACTCAGGAGTATCCTGAAGGTGCGTCGAAGAATGACAAGAAAACCCTGAGAAGGCTAGCTGGAAGCTTCTATTTGAATCAGGATGATGTGCTGTATAAGAGAAACTTTGACATGGTCTTGCTCAGATGCGTGGACAGACCCGAGGCGGACATGTTAATGCAGGAAGTTCATGAAGGTTCCTTCGGTACTCATGCCGGCGGACATGCAATGGCTAAGAAATTGTTGAGAGCGGGTTATTACTGGATGACTATGGAATCCGATTGTTTCAAGTATGCTCGGAAGTGCCATAAGTGTCAAATCTATGCTGATAAGGTGCATGTACCACCAAGCCCTCTGAATGTCATGAATTCGCCTTGGCCGTTTGCCATGTGGGGCATTGATATGATTGGGAAGATTGAGCCTACTGCTTCGAATGGACATCGCTTCATTTTGGTAGCGATTGACTATTTCACCAAGTGGGTGGAAGCAGCTTCCTATGCTAACGTTACCAAACAAGTGGTTACCCGGTTCATCAAGAAAGAAATCATATGTCGTTATGGAGTTCCTGAGAGAATCATCACTGACAATGGTTCGAATCTCAATAACAAGATGATGAAAGAGCTTTGTAAAGATTTCAAGATTGAACATCACAATTCTTCTCCTTACAGACCGAAGATGAATGGTGCTGTAGAAGCGGCGAACAAGAATATCAAGAAAATTGTGCAGAAGATGGTCGTTACGTACAAGGATTGGCATGAGATGCTGCCTTTCGCTTTGCATGGGTACCGTACCTCAGTACGTACGTCGACCGGGCAACCCCTTACTCCCTTGTGTATGGTATGGAAGCTGTCCTACCTGTTGAAGTGGAGATTCCTTCTCTGAGAGTTTTATTGGATGTCAAGCTGGACGAAGCCGAGTGGATTCGAACAAGGTTTAATGAGTTGAGCCTTATCGAGGAGAGACGGCTAGCAGCTGTATGTCATGGACAGTTGTATCAGAGAAGGATGAAGCGAGCCTTTGATCAGAAAGTGCGTCCTCGAAGCTATCAGATCGGTGATCTAGTTTTGAAGAGGATCCTCCCTTCTGGTGCAGATAACAGGGGCAAGTGGACTCCTAATTATGAAGGTCCATATGTTGTGAAAAAGGTATTCTCCGGTGGAGCCTTGATGCTTACGACTATGGATGGTGAAGATTTTCCTTCCCCTGTTAACTCAGATGTAGTCAAAAAATACTTCGCATAAATTGACCCGCTGGACAAAAAGAAAAAAGAGAGTCCAGGCAAAAAAAAGGGGGGCATCCCGGCGAACCAAAAAACAGAAAGAAAAGGTTCGGGCAAAAATTAGGGATAAAATGAAAAGAATTTGTACACCCGGTAAGTCGAAAACCCGCAAGGGCGGCTTAGGCAAAAATGGGTATCCCGGTGGATTGAAAACTCGAAAGGGCGATCCAGCCAAAAGAGGGATTAAAGCGAAGACTACAGTCTGAGTTGTTTGTACTTCATCAAGCTTTGTCGTCTGCCATCTCGAAAGATGTGATCCGTCCAGTCATTCTTCTCAGAAAGCAAGGAGTTGGGAGGAAAATTGATGATCTGTGAGTTATAACAGAATTGGGAAATAGTGGATGCCGTGTTCACATTGCCATTAGGATAGATTTTCCCTTTTGTGCGCAATTACCTCTTTCTAGGAATTGCCTCCCAATGTATTTGCCTTTTCAGGCACATTTTCAATCAATAAAAGTCGTTATTCAGATAAATAGCTCTTTGGTTTTTATTTTTACTGTTTTGTTTAAATGTCCGAATTTTTGATAAGCATTGCATATAAGAACATGAAGGCTAAACAATAGCTTGCAGGATGATGAAACATTTGAAAATCATTTTGAATGTTGAGGACACTTGAGCGTATCTTGTCCATGTATCCCCTGGGGGCACTTTGTTGTGTTGTTTTTCAGGTTGGCATCTGTGAGGACGTTTCCTCAGCAGATATTTTCCCCAAGCAAGTTTGGAAGCTATCAGAGCTATGTTCCCCTGCGGAGACGTCTGTGGATAGTGCCTTCTATTCCCCAACAGATCTAAGGATTGCCTATCCCCAGCAGGCCTGTATTTGCCGATTTCCTCCCCGAGTGAGGCAGGTTCTTTGAAATTTATCTCCAACATTTATCCTATCTGTGGACTGAAGGATATCCCCAGCGGAGGTTACCTTCCCCCAGCAGCAGTGCTATTCTCCAACATGAGTGAGAAGTCGTTGCTCTCCTTGCAGAGTCTCCCCGCAGAGTTGGAGTACCCGGCCAGTTTTGGCTCCCCAGCCGGAGTTTTTCATCATTTTTGCATTTCTGCATTTTAGTGATCATTGCATCCTCAAACTGCGTAGCATTCCCATTCAATATGGAGCATTACGCCATAGAAAAATTCAAACATATGCATTCATGTGTTAACCTCACCAGACCGTATCCCCGGCAGAGGCGGATCATTTCATTCAACATCAGCACAGCAAGTCTGCTACCGTTGCTCTTAACAGCATTCAGGATTGATATCCCCACAGAGGCTTATTTTCCTCACCCGTTGGTGACAGAAAGTTTGTTTCTCCCCAGTGAGACCCCCAGCAAGTGGTCAACCTTGCCTTGACATATCTAAGATGTCGTTCTTGTGATACCGGTAAGTGTCATGCCAGCACCCGCGTGTGTTCCTTTGTTTGGTGTCGGTAAACACCATTGTTTCGGTGTCTGTAAACATCGGGTTTTCTCTCCAGTCATCAGTAAATGTCTGGTCATCATTTTTGGTGTCGGTTAACATCATTGTTTCGGTGTCTGTAAACATCGGATATTCCCCCAGTCATCAGTAAATGTCTGGTCATCATTTTTTGGTGTCGGTAAACACCATTGTTTCGGTGTCTGTAAACATCGGGTATTCTCTCCAGTCATCAGTAAATGTCTGGTCATTATTGTTGGTGTCAGTAAACACCATTGTTTCGGTGTCTGTAAACATCAGGTTTTCTCCCCAGTCATCGGTAAATGTCTGGTCATTTTTTGATGTCGGTAAACACCATTGTTTCGGTGTCTGTAAACATCGGGTTTTCTCCCCAGTCATCAGTAAATGTCTGGTCATTTTTTTGATGTCGGTAAACATCATCTTTCGATGTCGGTAAACATCGAGTCTTTTCTGCAGTCATCGGTAAATGTCTGATAATCCCCAGCTAGAAATCCCTAGTAGAGTCATCGGTAAATGTCCTATCTGGTTTCCAGTTGCAAATATTTGTTTTTTTCCCTTAGTGAAGTGTTCCCCAGTCATCGGTAAATGTCTGGTCGTTTTTGGATGTCGGTAAACATCATCTTTCGATGTCGGTAAACGTCGAGTCTCATCCCAGTCATCGGTAAATGTCTGGTCATGCTTTGTTTCCTTGTTGATAAAATCAAGATCTCCAGAAGTCGTCGGTAAACGTCTTGTATGATTACACCACAAAGATTTTGTTCCTCCTCAAGTGGAGACGCCATCGGTTAATGGCCCCGTATGCCTCGATATCGGTAAATATCAGTTCCCAGTTGTAGTAGCCATCGGTAAATGGTCAAGTTGAAGTTGATATCGGTAAATGTCAAGTTGCTTTGAAGCCACCATCGGTAAATGGTCTTGCTTCCTTTTACATCAGAAGTTGTTTCCCAACAGCCATCGGTAAATGGTCTTGTTAAAGTTGATATCGGTAAATATCAAGTTTCCAGTTTCTAACCATCGGTAAATGGTTTCGCCTTTCTGAAGTTGTCAATTGCAGGCGTCATCGGTAAATGACGTGGTTCTCCTTGTATCATATCCAGCAGAGTGCAAATTCTACGGTTCTTGGTATTCAATCCCTGTTTACCCTGAAAGTCTGACAGTCGTTGCTCTCATCCATTCGGGTTCCCAGCTGATTGAATAGGGGCAGCTGTAGCACCTCAAATTTGCACCTATCATTGTACATACATTTTCATATTAGGTCATAGCATATCATGGTCCACTGCATAGCATTGCATTGTCCCATTTGCCTCAAGTGCAAGCCAATCAAGAAATTAGGTCAAACTGGTCAGGAGATCAGTCAGTCAAGCAAGCAAGCACAATTTTCAAGGAGCCAAGGCCCTAGGGTTGGTCCAACATGTTCACATGACTTGGGGATCCATTTGAAGTGTTTTGGTCAAGGGTTGGATGTTCAGAAGTCATCAGTCAATGCACAATCAGTCAGAAACCCTAAAAGTCAACTGTTGGTCAACTGCCCATTTAATCAGTGATTTGATAGTGGGATTTGGTTTGAGAGAGTTTATTCATGTCCAAATAGTCCTCATATATCATGTCAAACACCATCATGGAAGAATTTGAAGCCAGATCAGAAATTTCCAAAAATGGAAACTGGACCTGTAACTGAAACTTACCCAAAATGGAAAGTCTTGATCCTCAAACTTACATCATGATACAAGCTTCAAATGAATTTTTGCCCAACATGAAAGTTGAATATCTTGTTCTCCCATTTCCAAAAAGTCCAAGAACACTCAATTCCCATGTATGGTTGGCAAGATATGATCAAATCATTTTCAGAAATTCTTGAACTTAAAAAGGCCATATCTCTCAAACCATTTGGCCAATTTGGGTGGGGTTTTTTCCTACAAGTCACATTTGACCCCCTCTTTCCAAAAATGTAACTTTCATGTACCAAAACCTTATGGATCAAAATGGCATTTTTTGACTTACTTGAATTAATTTCAAGTGAAGTGAAATTTTGACTTTTTAAAATAAACCTTTTCCATCATTTTGGCCATTGGGAGTTGATCTGAAATTGTATTTTGGACATGTTCAAAGTCAAATTCGTGCAAGTACATACACCCATCACCTAGTTGCTTGAAAATTTGAAAAAAAGTACATTTCTCAACAACTCTATCCCACATATCCATGGACTTTGATTTGTACCTTCAAACAGAGAATTAAAAGATGATTTTCTGTCATTTGAAACCCCTAGTTGCAGCCATCTAACTCAGAAAATCTCACTCTCTCTAAAATTCACTTTTGGCCATTTTCCAAAATTCTTCATAATCCTTCAAAGAGCACGACCTAGCTAGGGTTTTTCCACCATCCAAGCATCATTTCATGCACATTTCCACCATCATCCTTCAGCTGTAAGAAGCTTATACCCGACTGTTCTTTCCAAGCATCATCCATGGCAAAGTTTGGTTAAAGCTATTTCAAGCGTTTTCAAGGCGAACCATCTTCATCATTCATCATCTGGAGGGTTATAGGTCATCTGTTTCGAGCTTGCATCGTCAAACAACAACTGTTTCTCCACTTTCTTCAAAACTTGGTAAGAATTCGAACTCAACCTTTGATGAAATTACATGATGCATCTTGTAGATCTTTTCACTGTGAGTGTCATGAACTTTAAACCAATTGAAACCGTGCCAAAATGAGAGAGAACGAGGGTTTTGAAGTTTCTTGTTCATGTATAGATTTGATCGATTCTTGGTGTTGTTGTTGTTTTTAAACAAATCGCATATTGATTCGTGTTAAGTAATGGTGGATCTTCATGAATGTGTGAATAATTTTTAATTCTGGAACTATTTGAATTTCCTGGAAATTTCGTGCATGAAGATCATGAGGATCTTCATGCTGTTCATGAAACTGCCTTTTTTCCTGCGGATTTAGCCGCAGCCTTCATATGGGGTTGCTGCGACATTACCTGCGAAAACACATGAGTTTCCTGCGGATTTCGCGTGTTAGGGTTTTGCATGAACCGTTCCTTGTTTCATTCATACTGACCAATAGGAACATTCCGTTCCAGCGTCCAAAACGGTAGCGTTTGGTTTAGTGAACCCCATATTTACAAATATGCCATTCCCGGTTTTTATTTCATTTAAATCATTTAATTGTTTCAATTTTTATTTCACTTGGCATGGCTCACTTGCAAAAATCATAACTTATTCATTTCAAATCCAATTTTCATGGGAATTTTTGTGTTGTGTTCATCACAATCTCTAGTTTTTTATCATGATTTTTCCAGATTTTTTTGATGAGTGGATTTTAATTGGTATTAGGGTTTGTGACATGTATGCATATTTTGTACACTTTGCCAAAACATTTGTGAAATGATGATGCTTTATCCAATGGCTCCCAAATTTTTTGTGCTTAAACTAGACACACTCATGGTGATTTTGGTGTAGAGTTTGTGAATTTATCATTGCTGGTTTGTGAGTTATGATTTTTTGAATTAGGGTGTGACAATTTGTGTCACACCATTGATGTCCAACTTGATGATTTTTGATACCATGCTTCTTGACCTCCAATTGATCTGATTTTTTGCATGAACCTACTCTTGTATGTCTAGTTTACATGTGAATTTTCTTGGAATTATTTGTGGCATTTCCTAATTGTTTGAGATTTTCTCCCCTGCTTAGTCAAATGTTAACTTTTTGTGACACATGTTGCCATTTCATTTGTGAAATTCTCATACTTTATTAGATGGACATGAAATTTTACATGAGATAACTAGACATCCTCATCTTTGCCATGGTTTTAGTCCCATTCATTTATCATATGCCATCTCTGATTTATGAATTTTTCAAGTTGATATATGTTTGGTTGACTTCTTTGAGCATGTTCAAAATTGCTTTGACTTTCTGATTTTCATTGACTGCCTTCCACTTGTCCAAATGAGATGAAATTTGACATGCTTACCATGATGTGGGTTGTGATTGATCATAATTTATTTGGTGATTTTTGGAAATGTTTAAGATTGCTTTTGATTCAAGTCTTGCTGTTGACTTCTATGAGCTTCTAAATGCCATGTTTTGACCTAATTTGCTCATGAAATGATGATGATGATTGATATGAATGTGAACCCAATTGGTTGTGTTTCTTGATTGTTTGAACATGATTTTGGATGCTTACCACTTGCTGTTTTGACTTTCTCATTCCTTTTTGACCCTAGGTTTGCCCTAGTGGTCCTGTTACTCACTTTTGAGCTTGTGTTTTCAGGTTGACCAACAAATGACCAATGAGGCCAATTCTTTTGATATGAGTTTGCTTGAATATCTTTGTATAACTTGTTTGTTTTGTAGGTGGCTTGGCTCTCAAGCCTTAAGCCTTGTGCCTTGCACATTCATTTGCTTCTGACTGACTGTTGACTTCTGTTTCCTTTTGCTTTGTTTGAGGTTGTATACTAATGTCTGCTTGACTATTTCAGGTGCTTTTAGTTGCTTAGTTCCTTGTGAACTTTTGCTTTGCTTTGCTTGTATAAGCAATTTGCATTGAGGTATATTTCTAATCTTCATGTAGTCTGGAAGACCTGGCCTGTTACTTGGCCAGGCAACTGTCTGAAGTCCTCCTTAAGAGGCAATGTTTGTGACTGTTTACTTTTGTCCTTGCATAGAGTCAAAGTCCTCCTAAGTGAAGAGGCAATTGGCAGAACCCAAGGGATATGCAACCTATCCCCTGCTATTCTGTGTGTCATCTGCTTTGCTCACACCACTGTGTTGATGCATTGCAGATACAAACCCAAGATCTTGTACAATTGTACAGTTGAGTCAGTTTCAAATGTGTAGAAGGGTTCCCACTTTCTGAACCCACACATTCTTGTCTTGAGCTCTCCCAGGCCAGGGATAAGAGCTGTGAAGTCTCGTCTTCACTCACCGTTCATCTGCTTCACCTTAGCCCCTCAATGGCAAGGTTAAGAGCAACGTCTACCCCGTTCCAGAGGTTTGTTTGTTGAGGTTGATATGACCCCTCGACTAAAACCTAACCCTTGTTTGAGCCACTTGCTTGTGTATAGTGTGTGATATCTGTACTTGTATGTTTGTTTGACTTGCTTCCTGTGCAAGTTAGGGTTAGTTTAGACTTGCTTCCTGTGCAAGTTAGGTTTTGCTTGGCTTGCTTCCTGTGCAAGTTAAGTGTGTGTGTGGCTTGCTTCCTGTGCAAGTCATGCTTAGGATAGGCTGGCTCCCTGTGCCAGTTAGCTAGAAACCTTAACTTAGGGATGATTTTGCATGATAACATCTAGGCTCGAGTCGTAGTCTCCCTAGTTGTGTCTCCCTCTGTTATCTGGTTAGGCTAGTCCTTTATCCCTCCGTAGGGGAACTACGTCGCCCTGATCCCCATACCAGATGAGGTACGTAGGCAGGAGATGAGCAGATCTCTCCGGGCGCCTGTGTCTTTGTTTTGCCTTGTTGTGTGCTTGGAAGCTGATGTAAGTCCATCGAGTGGCATTTGGGTTCCAGTGTGCGTGTGTTTGGTTCGGATGCTGATGTAAGTCCAGTGATTGGCATTCAGGCTCCATGTTTGCCTTCTTGAGTGCGTTTTGGTTCGGATGCTGATGTAAGTCCAGTGATTGGCATTCAGGCTCCACGTTTGCCTTTGCCTGTGTTTGTTTGTGTGTGTGTCAGCCGAGCTACGAATGCTCTGATTCTCCTTCGTCCAAGGAGATACGTATGCATAGGATGCGATATCCTAGCGAGCATGTGTCGTTTCCCCAGTCCGAACTACTTCGACTCTGATGTCTATGCCTGATAGACTAAGTAGGCCCAGGATACGATGTCCTGCCGAGTCAGTTTCAGTTAGTTTCTTGTGTCTCTTTCAGCCAGTGTGTGTGAGTTTGAGCAGTGTTTAGCAACCAATTTTCCTTTCTATTGTGCGTGGATCCCGTCGAGTACGACGGATGCGTAGGGGTGCTAATACCTTCCCTTCGCATAACCGACTCCCGAACCCATTCTCTTTGGTCGCGAGACCATGTCTTTTCCCAGGTTTACTCTGAGCGTTTCCTTTCCCTCTTTTGGGATAAATAACGCACGGTGGCGGCTCTGTTGTTCTTGTTTTCCCGCCGGTTTTTCGCGTGATGCGACAAGTATATGTTGAACCATACCACTTTATTGATTTCTAAGATGGATCCTATCAAATATATATTTGAGAAACCTTCCCTCTCCGGAAGAATAGCAAGATGGCAGATGATTTTAACAGAGTATGATATCCAGTATACTACCCAGAAAGCAATCAAAGGAAGCGTGTTAGCTGATCATTTGGCTCATCAAGCAGTTGATGATTACCAATCTATGAATTTTGAGTTCCCAGATGAGGATGTCATGCTTGTTACTGATTATGAAGAACCTGGACCGGATGAAGGACCCGAACTGGGATCCCGATGGACTATGGTTTTTGATGGATCCTCTAATGCATTGGGCAATGGTGTTGGTGTTGTAATTATTTCCCCCAAGGGTTGCCATACGCCTTTCACTACTAGACTATGTTTTGATTGTACCAACAATATGGCCGAGTATGAAGCATGTATTTTGGGACTCAAAGCTGCTATAGACCTGAGAATCAAGTTTTTGAGTGTGTATGGAGACTCAGCTTTGGTAATCAGTCAGATCAAGGGAGAATGGGACACTAAACATCTGAATCGCATCCCTTATCGAGAGCGGGTGTTGACATTAATCCCATACTTTGAAGAGATTACATTCGAACATATTCCACGAGAAGAGAATCAGTTGGCAGACACATTGGCTACCATGTCATCTATGTTCAGAGTTGTCGCACCCCAAAATTTGACTTTGGCTTTGTTGACCACATCTTGATTAATCTCGTTGTCTCGTATTCATCTCAATTTCTTAAACTTCGCGTGACAACTGGTTTGATTAGGTTTTGTGTGTTTTCGTTGCTTACCGTGTTGTATTTTGTTGTTTTAGCAAAACCTGGCCGATATCGTTGCCTCGTATTTATCTCGCTTATCTCTTTTGTGCGTGGCATCGCTTCGATTAGGTTTTGTGCGTTTTTTTTAATTGTTTGTTTGTCGGTATTTTGATTGTATTTCGAATATATTAGAGTTTTCGTATTGTCCGATTATTTGTGATTGTGTTTGTCAGCATTTTCGTGATGTCGTGTTGATTTTATTATTGCCTAGGGTTGTTTATTTAATTACGTGTTGTGCCGTGTGATTTAATCGAGTCTGTTTGAGTCGTGTTGTTGATTTTACTGGTTTACCGGTTTACTGGTTTATTGGTTTTATCAATTTGTCTGTTTTGCTGTGCAAATTGTCATCGTTTTTATCGCGTTCGTGTCGCTCGATTTTATCGTATTTTAATCGTGTGCCGTTTAATATTATTTGTGCTTAATATTAATTGTATTTAGTTGTTAATTAGTTTATTTAATTAGGATTAATATTATATTAGTTTATTATTATTATTATTATATAATATATAAATATATATTATTAATTTATGTTAGATATTTTTTAGGTTTCTTATTGTTTAAGTAATCTAAATATATATTATTAATTTATGTTAGATATTTTTTAGGTTTCTTATTGTTTAAGTAATCTAAATATATATTATTAATTTATGTTAGATTTTTTTAGGTTTCTTATTGTTTAAGTAATCTAAATATATATTATTAATTTATGTTAGATATTTTTTAGGTTTCTTATTGTTTAAGTAATCTAAATATATATTATTAATTTATGTTAGATATTTTTTAGGTTTCTTATTGTTTAAGTAATCTAAATATATATATATAGATGTGGTTAGTAAGAAAGAAAAAAAAAGAGAAAAAAGGGGGATCAGTAAGAAAAAACGTGTGGTGAGAGAAATAGAGAATTGAAAAGAAATATTTTTCCAAAAGCATTACCGTATTTCACTTGTTCTTCATTTTCGGTAACCCAAAATCGTCCCGATTATTCACCGAAACACAAAACCGATTTCATATCTTTGAAGTTCGTTGAGTCTAGGTCACAAATATCCAAGGTTCATTTCATTCAGGCGTCGTTTCACCGATCAAAAGCGACGTTGAAGTCAGGTACTCACGAAGGCAGCCAGCACTGCGTCGGTGACGGTTTCCAGCTTTCGGTCGATCATTTGGACGATCAGAAGTTCATCCTCTTCACACAAGGTAATATTCTTCACTTATCTCTGAAATCGGCAAAGTTTCGGCTTGCCGACATGTGTTTTAATATATTATTTATCTAAATATATATATATATATATATATATATATATATATATATATGTATATATATATATATATATATATATATATATATATATATATATATATATATATATATATATATTATTTTTGTCTATTATATATTATTTGTCTAAATGTACATATATATTATTTTTGTCTACTATATATTTATTGTCTAAAATATATATATATATATATATATATATATATATATTACTTTCGTTTACTAAATATTGTTTATCTTTTATTATTATTTTGCATATATGTTTTATTTAAATGTTAGTTAAATTAATTATTTGTTTAAATGTTTATTTTAATTAAATGTTTATTTATATCAAATGTTTATTTTGTCTAAAGTAAATGTTTATATTGTTTTTTTTATATTTGTTTATGTTGTTACTAACCGTTTCGTTTCAGTTTCAGCTCGATTAACTCCACTAACTATTCGTAATACTAACTATTCATAGCTAACTGTGTTGTAATAATTTACTCTCTCGCATTTTTTATGTTCTGTATTGTGTGTTTAATCGTATTGTTCACGTTTTATGTTAAAAAAATCGGAAAATCCAAAAAAGAGAAACCCGATGCGATTCCAACGGTCGCCGTTTAAGAAACCCTTTTCACACACTCACAAGCTTACTCTTGGGCTTCCTTATAATGAGCCCATTTATGTATTATTTCAGGGTTTAGGCTCATTCAAATCTTTTGCCAGCTTTGGCTTTTCAGTTTAAAAACATTTTCAAAAGGACGTGTCAGTCTCGAAGCCTCCCGCCTAGGTCGAGCAAGAGATGGCAAGACACGCCAATCTAAAATCAACAAAACAGACTTTCCCCTTTTCTTTTGGGAGAACTACGTGGATTCTGATTTCTCCATTGCGCCTTGGAGATACGTAGACATGAAGTCTACGACTTTATCGACTCCAAAAACAATAAAATCAAGTTCTTTTCTCATCTCCCCAATCAAACGATCAAAGCGAAAAAAGCAAAGCATTCACATAAACATAAGCAAAAAGGTTCCTGTGGAGTACCACAGATGTAGAGGGTGCTAATACCTTCCCTTTGCATAACCAACCCCCGAACCCGTAACTCTAAAGGGATTTATCGTTATTTTTCCCTTCCTCTTTTTGGATAAAATAAAAGACGGTGGCGACTCTTGCATTTAAAATATTTTTCAAACGGGTTAAGTTCAATCAATACTTAATCTCGTGAAAAATCCCGCCGCGACAGAATGGCGACTCTGTTGGGGAAATACACTGATTAAACTTATTTGAGGGTTTAGCCTATCTTTTCTTGTTTATATGTTTGCTTTGTGAATATTTTCTAAATTGTATTGTTTGTAATGTTTGTTATTTTGGGTTTTGGGGGATACTTGTGATAAATCCTATACCCGGATTTGGGGCACATTTGAGATAGGATGGATGATAATTCAGGTTGACTTGATAGGAGACAATCCTTACCGAGTTGACTTGAGCCTTTGTCCGCTTGGTGGAGGCCTCTTTGAGGGTGATAGTGCTAAACAAGTCATTTGTGAGGCATTGTTGCTTTCGACGGGCCCGTGAAGCCAAGGACCTTAGTTTACCTTTACCCCATCTTGGCCTTACTTAGGATGTGATGCGGTGACCACTTCGGACCAAAAGTCTGGTTTGGTTGATACGCGATATCACACTCAAGCGAGATTCTTTTGAGAATAATATTGGAAAGCGAGCAGTTGCTTAACCCGGTATTATCCGAAGAAGGATCCATAACCTTGGGAACTTTTAGAACCCGTTTGGCAGGTGAACCTTAGAACTTATCTTGGGACTTTGTCCTAAACTCCATGCTGGTGATGAACTTTGAGCCTTGTATTGTTTGACCATGTTTGTGTTTGTTGCATTCATGCATGACATGCATTCATTCCCATCATTTCAACCTTTTTCCAAGGAACTTAAAGTGAGGATTGCAAATATTGCAGGAAACATGGATTTTGGACGGAGAAGTGTGAAAAAGTACAATCTCATCAATCCAAAGATAGATAAACTAAAAAAACTGGTTTCTTCGATCGCAGATCCTATTGGTTTCAGAGACAGATATGGGGCACTTATATCTTTATTGACACTTAGGATGGAAGAAGGGTTATTGCAGACATTAGTACAGTTCTATGATCCAGTCTATCACTGTTTCACATTCCCAGACTATCAACTCATGCCTACATTGGAAGAGTATGCCCAATTGCTTCACATCCCAGTTGCTGATACAGTACCTTTCTCTGGTTCAGAAAAGTTACCCGAGCACAGTTCTCTTGCAAAAGTGTTGTACATGAAGAAGTCAGAATTCAAGAATAACTTCACCACCAAAGGAGGACTTCCAGGTTTCACTGCCAAGTTCTTAATGGGGAAGGTTTCTTATTTTTCCAGTCAAGGTTGTGATATTATTGTGGAGCATCTGTTCGCCTTGTTGATCTACGGTTTGTTACTATTTCCTAATATTGAAGGTTTTGTGGATTCATATGCTATACGCATCTTCCTAAGTGGTAATCCTGTTCCAACTTTGCTCGGAGACACCTATCATTCCATCCATTACCGTACTTTGAAAGGAGGAGGAACCATAGTCTGCTGTATACCGTTACTCTACAAATGGTTTGTCTCTCATCTTCCTAAGTCAACTACTTTTTGGGATCGCAAGTCAGGACTTCAGTGGTCACAGAGGATTATGTATCTTACCCAGTCAGATATTGCATGGTATAGTAGAGTTTTAGATGATGGGAAGATCATTGATAGTTGCGGGGAGTTCCCCAATGTGCCCCTCATGGGCACAAAGGGAATCATTTCTTATAATCCAGTACTTGCTAGGAGACAACTCGGTTACCCTATGAAGGACAAGCCTCCTAACATTCTTTTAGAAGGTATTTTCTTGAGGGATAACGAGGAGGACCCTACCATGAAAGAGAGAGTAGTAAGAGCTTGGCATCGTGTTTGTCGCAAAGGGAGACTTGAATTGGGTAAGAAAGATTGTACCTCCTATGAGCCGTACCTCCAGTGGATCAGAGCCAGAGCTATACAGTTGAAAATGCCATACCCACATCATGATCCTATCAAACCCGCTCCGTTGAAGACCCCCTACCTTCCGCTAGATGACGAAGAAGAACTCCAAGCCACCTTGGAGAGGGTCAAGAAAGAGAGAGACGCTTGGAAGGATAAGGCCCAGGTGCTCGAAATGGAAAATGAAGAACTTCAGAGACAGTTAAAGGAGCAGAGTGGAGAAGATCGTGCAGGTAAACGTCCAAGGGTGCAAGAGGATTTATTTTCCTCAGGCACAACAGATTACTCCCAGATTCCACAGTCCTCAGGTGCATGGAAAGGTCTTGTAGACAGTTTGGTGAAGGAGAAAGCTTTTATGCAGAAGGCCTATGAAGAAAGAATTGAGAGACTTGAAGGACAACTCCTACTTGTTTATGCTCGTCCTGATGACACATGTCCTTAAATGGTTTTCTTGGTTGTATTTTGGGTTGATAACTTTGTTTTGTTATCAAAAAAGTTTGCAATTCTATCTTTTCCTTCACTTAGAGTTCCTTGGAAAATCATTCATTTTGCATATCCATGCATCACGTGCATACAGGTTGTCTGTCTCGGTCCAGTCTTCTAACAGTTGCTTCCCGCCACAAGATCCATTTCAAGCTGACGCATAATTACAACACAAGAGCCAACTACAAAAGAAGAATGGAGATAACAGATAACGAGAACCGAGAATTGAAAGCTCAGGTTGACCGCCTTTCTGCTATGGTCGAGACATTGATAGCAAACCAAGCAGCCCAAGCTGCTCAACTTCAAACAGCACAAGCTCAGGTTGCCGAAGCACAAGATGCACAGATCCAGGCGCAAGCACAGGCAGTAGAGATGCGCAACCAAATGTTAACCGCCCGTCTACAAGCAGAGGAAGCCCAGGCTAGGGCTCAAGTTCATAATTCAGGACAGACTTCGGCACAGAATCAACCTCAAATTCAGAATCAGACAACAGCAGCACCCGTCACTACAGTCATCGCTTCAGAAATCAACGTTGTCCCAGTCACTTCTGTTACCATCACAGCATCCCGTCCTTGGGAAATACCCAGGGATCTTAATCAAGATAAATATCAACAAGAGTTCGTTCCACCAAATGCTCCTGTCTTCACTAATGTGCCTCCCGTTGTTCACTATACTCCTCACCTAGGAGAACCTGTCTATCACGGCCCTACCCCAAGTGAGGATCCTGGTCTCAATGATAGAATGGATGAATTCCAGGGTCAGTTTGCGGAATTACAAAAAGAGATAAAAGCTCTTCGAGGGAAAGACAGAATGGCGACTGGAGTAGTTATGAAGAACTGGACCGCAGTTGACATCCCACATTGTGTCCACATATCAAAGTAATTAAGCTTTTCAGTTTTCAAAAATCTTCCGCTTTAGCCCAAAGCGCGAAGCATTAATTTTGTAAAATGGGCACTTTTGTCAAAAACGTACTATCCATGAAAAAGATCTTTTGTGTTCCTATACACTTGTGTCCTTTTATCTTTTCAGCTTTTTCGGAAAATGGTAACACAAAAAACCTTAAAAAGAACACATTTTTGCATGTCATGGTCAGTCCTCTAAAAACAATTGTTTGTACAGGTTACTTAAACCCGTTGAACACAATGACATCATGCCCTCTCCCAACTTTGAACATTCTGTATTCGAAGCTGAAGAGGAAGAGTGGGATGAGATTCCAGAAGAGGTCGCCCGCCAGCTTGAAAATGAAGAAGACACTATTCAGCCATACAAGGAGCCTTTGGAAACAGTCAACTTGGGTTCGGAAGAAAATGTGAAAGAAGTCAAAATTGGAGCATTGTTATCCCCACAGGTCAAGGAGCAATTGATCAGCCTGTTGAAAGAGTATGTAGATGTGTTTGCTTGGTCTTATCAAGATATGCCTGGTCTCAACACTGACATCGTAGAGCATAAGCTACCTTTGAAGCCAGAATGTCCACCGGTCAAACAGAAATTAAGAAGAACACATCCAGATATGGCCGTCAAAATTAAAGAAGAAGTTCTGAAGCAAATAGATGTTGGTTTTCTTGCCACTTCAGTGTATCCAGAGTGGATAGCAAATATTGTGCCAGTTCCTAAGAAGGACGGGAAGGTACGAATGTGTGTCGACTATCGTGACTTAAATAGAGCAAGCCCAAAGGATGATTTCCCCCTGCCTCACATTGACATGTTGGTAGACAATACAGCAAAGTTTGACATATTCTCCTTCATGGACGGATTCTCCGGGTATAACCAGATCAAAATGGCTCCCGAAGACATGGAAAAAACTACATTCATAACACCATGGGGAACATTCTGTTATCAAGTAATGCCGTTTGGGTTGAAGAACGCAGGTGCTACTTACCAGCGAGCCATGATAACGCTCTTTCACGACATGATGCACAAAGAGATTGAGGTTTATGTGGATGACATGATCGCGAAGTCTCGTTCAGAAGAAGGTCACTTAGTAGATCTATTAAAGCTGTTTCAACGATTGAGGAAGTTCTGTCTTCGCCTCAATCCGAACAAATGCACATTTGGCGTCAGGTCAGGTAAACTCTTGGGCTTCATTGTCAGCCAAAAAGGCATTGAAGTTGATCCAGATAAAGTAAAAGCTATCCAAGAGATGCCCGCACCAAAAACAGAAAGGCAAGTGAGAGGTTTTCTAGGACGATTGAATTACATATCCCGGTTTATTTCTCACATGACTGCCACTTGTGAACCTATCTTTAAATTGCTGAGAAAGAGTCAGAATTGTGTTTGGACAGAGGATTGTCAGAAAGCATTTGACAGTATCAAAGAGTACCTCATGGAGCCTCCTATCTTGTTACCACCTGTTGCTGGAAGACCGTTGGTTATGTATTTGACAGTGCTTGAGAATTCTATGGGCTGTATTCTGGGTCAACAAGACGAAACTGGAAAGAAAGAGCATGCCATTTACTACTTAAGCAAGAAATTTACTGACTGTGAATCACGATACTCCTTACTCGAGAAGACATGTTGTGCATTGGCTTGGGCTGCTAAGAGATTGAGGCAGTATATGTTAAGTCACACCACTTGGTTGATATCCAAAATGGATCCAATCAAGTACATTTTTGAGAAGCCTGCACTCATTGGTAAGATTGCCAGATGGCAGATGCTGTTATTAGAATACGACATTGAGTATCATACCCAGAAAGCTATCAAGAGCAGTGTGTTGGCTGAGTACCTTGCTCACCAACCCGTTGAAGATCACGATGATAATGAGGATGAGTTTCCTGATGAAGATGTCATGTTCCTAAAATCCAGAGATTGTAAAGAGCCACTTCCTGAAGAAGGACCTGAACCAGATTCTCAATGGGGTTTAGTATTTGATGGAGCTTCCAACGTTTATGGACATGGAGTAGGTGCAGTCATTATCACTCCAGAAGGTTCTCATATTCCTTTCACGGCAAGAATTTGCTTTGAATGTACAAACAACATTGCTGAATATGAAGCCTGTATCATGGGTCTTGAAGAAGCCATTGACCTCCGCATCAAAAATCTTACTGTTTATGGTGACTCAGCGTTAGTTATCAATCAGATCAAAGGAGAATGGGAAACACGCCACCCTGGCTTGATCCCATACAAAGACTATGCAAGAAGATTGTTGACTTTCTTCACCAAGGTTGAATTGCATCACATTCCTCGGGATGAGAATCATATGGCGGATGCTCTAGCTACGTTGTCTTCAATGTATCAAGTGGGTTTTCCAAACGAAGTACCCAGAATTGTGATCAAGCGACTTGATAGACCAGCACATGTGTTTACAGCTGAGGCCAGTTTTGATGATAAACCATGGTACCACGATATCAAGCATTTCCTTCAGACTCAGGAGTATCCTCTTGGAGCAACAGAAAAAGATAAAAAGACTTTGAGAAGATTGTCAGGCAGTTTCTTCCTTAATTAGAATGTGCTCTATAAGAGGAATTATGACATGGTCTTACTCAGATGTGTTGACAAAAAGGAAGCAGAAATGTTGATGAAAGAAGTTCACGAAGGGTCCTTTGGTACTCATGCAAACGGCCACTCTATGGCAAGAAAGATGTTGAGAGCTGGTTACTACTAGTTGACCATGGAATCAGATTGCTGCAAATTTGTAAAGAAGTGTCACAAATGTCAGATCTACGCTGATAAGGTTCATGTACCACCAACCTTTTTGAATGTGATTTCTGCTCCTTGGCCATTCTCAATGTGGGGCATTGACATGATCGGTATGATTGAACCCAAAGCTTCCAACGGACACCGTTTCATTCTCGTGGCAATTGATTACTTCACCAAATGGGTGGAAGCAGCTTCGTATGCAAAGGTGACAAAGCAAGTGGTGGTCAGATTCATCAAAAATAATCTCATTTGCCGATATGGCATTCCAAACAAGATCATCACTGACAATGGCTCCAATCTGAACAACAAAATGATGGATGAATTATGTGAAAGTTTCAGGATCGAGCATCACAACTCTTCTCCTTACCGTCCCAAGATGAATGGGGCAGTTGAAGCTGCAAATAAGAATATCAAGAAGATCATTCAAAAGATGGTTGTTACGTACAAAGATTGGCATGAAATGCTGCCTTTTGCACTACACGGATATAGAACATCACTCCGTATTTCAACGGGGGCAACCCCATTTTCACTTGTATACGGTATGGAAGCTGTGTTACCGATAGAGGTTGAAATTCCATCAATGAGGATACTAATGGAAACTCAGTTGTCAGAGGCTGAATGGTGTCAAAGCAGATACGATCAGTTGAATTTGATTGAAGAAAAAAGAATGACTGCCTTGTGCCATGGACAGTTATATCAAAAGAGAATGAAGCAGGCATTTGATAGGAAGGTTAAGCCGAGAGAATTCAAAGAGGGTGACCTTGTGCTCAAGAAGATGATACTATTTCACAATGATTCTAGGGGCAAGTGGACTCCTAACTATGAAGGACCCTATGTTGTCAAGAAAGCCTTCTCAGGCGGTGCTTTAATTCTTACAAACATGGATGGTGAAGAGCTTCCACGTCCCGTGAATACAGATGCAGTCAAGAAATACTTCGCCTAAAAAATGAAAAGAACAGCTCGCTAAGTTGAAAACCCGAAAGGGCGGCTTAGGCAAAAATGAGCGTCTCGGTGGACTGAAAACCTGAAAGGGCGGTCCAAGCAGAAATTAGAGACATAAAAAAACAAAGAGAATATTATCCCGGTAGATTGAAAACCCGAAAGGGCAATCTAGGCAAAAGTTAGGGATTTCAGGCAAGTAACTGCATAACAGAGATAAGATCATTGAAGTATCAGAATATTTTCAACAGTTCTCCAACTTTCTCAAGGCTGCAATACAGGTCAAAAGTGGAAGAGAGAATGATGTCATTGTAGTTCAATGTACCCTTTTTCCACGAAATTACCATTTTCCAATTTGTAAAGATCTATGGAATCACGCTGTTGGCTGATTACCATCCTATCAAATCAATTTGAGCCTTTCTATATTTCTTGGCACTCTTAATTTTCATTTCAAATTATGAAAGTTCTTTTACTTTGACAGATATGTTTTGAAACAAAAGTTTTGAATTAAAAACAGTTTTTGAAAAATATAAAGATTATTTATTTTGATTTGTGGACATCAATAAAAGGATTGAGACATGTGGTCCCAGTAATTCTGAAATCATGTGATTCCAACTAGACATGTTCATATTACTATCCTTATATGTATATGATGAAAAAATCTCCACAGGTGTCTTGGCAGTAATATTTTTCCAGCAGAGGTTGTGATTCTGGATATCCCCAGCTATGCTTCCTAGTTTTCGTCAAGAGATCATGCAAGAAATATTTCAAGAAGTTTATTCCCTTCACTTGGGGCATGAAGACTCCCCAGTTAATTGATCATGAAGACTCCCCAGTTAATTGATCATGAAGACTCCCCAGTTTAATTGATCATGAAGACTCCCCGGTTAATTGATCATGAAGACTTTGATCCAGGTTTTAAGTTACAGATTTGACCTATGGGATTACTACAGGTATTTCCCCAGTAATTTATTAAGGCGGGATCAACAATGTCCCCAGTAGAGGATGAGAAGGAAGATTTGATTTCCCTGAGCAGGAGTAATACAGAGGTCTCCATCCCTCAGCGAGTGAAGAAAGTTGATATTCAGAAACTACAGGGAATCTCCTGTTGTTCTCTGTCCATTCAATAGAAGGATATGTCTCCTCCTCAGTAATGTTTTGAAGTAAAAGAAGAGTGTGTTATGCATTTTAAGCAAATTCAAGAATTGCAGGATTTCTCCTGAATTCTCATTTATATTCAAAGGTCTGACATCACTGTTCCCCGGCAGAGTCTCCTAGAGGAAAGATCTCGTAACCAGATATCAGACACCATAATCCCCTGCAGAGTCTTCATATACAGAAAGTCTCCATGATAATTAAAGCAAAAAAATCAAGGATAGATTTCCCCTATATTCTTATTCCCTGGAAAGATACCACCTATCCCCAACGGACTTTATCCCCAGCGGAGTCTTCCAGAAGAATAATCCCTTCTGCATTATCAGCAAATTCAAGAATTGCAGGACTTCTCTTACAATATCATCTTATTTCCAGAGGATAACACCTTGTATCCCCAGCGGAGTCCTCAGAAAGGTCCAATCCTCATATACCTCACAAATTCAAGAACCACAGGGAATCTCCTGCATTTTTGAAGTAGAAGGCATCTCCATTCTTCTACGGAATCCTCAGCAGAGACAGACTTTTAAAGAAACCTGGATATGGTGCTCTTGTACCAATTCCCCAGCAAGTCTTTGTACTACTCCTCAGCGAGTCTCAGTGCAAATCTCCAGCAAGTCCTTATGCAGCTGTTAACATTTTTAGTTATTCCTAGTTTTGTCTGTCCATCATGCATTCATTACTAAATATTCATGCATATCTATGACATATCATGCTTGCATTCATATGCACCTTGTTTCCTTGTTTATATTGTGGGTTGAGTCAATCTCTCCATGTAGAGTATCCTCATAAGCAGCAAAACACCTTTTATTGGTCATGTTCCCCACAGAGATCTATGCCTCGTGGAAGATGGTTGTTTCAGTTGTAAATCCTGATGAGTTCATTCCTCTTCAGTTGAAGTCTTGTTCGACCGTTTCATTCTAGTTCTATCCTAGTTTGAACCTCGTGTCTCCAGATAAAGCTCAGAAATTGTCAGTAAAAGAAGGCAACAATATAGTCTTTGTGACTCTCATTCAGTAAAACAGACATGACAGATATTGTGTCCAAGTCCTTTATACCTTCACCTTTGAGTTGGTACCCGTTACAAACTTGAGTTACCTACATCCATGAGTGGTAACCTTTGTTATCCCTCGGATAAATTAATTACTATCTCCATCCATGAGTTGATAACATCCTCACAGAAAGTTCCATGGTTCTACCTGCAACTTTGAGCTGGTAGCGTGCTTTCGTCTTTGAGTTTAGCACAGATTCCTTTTGATTCCACCTTCGTCTTTGAGTTGGTGAAGTACCTGCAACTTTGAGCTGGTAATATGCATTCATCTTTGAGTTCGCACATTTTCCTGTGATTCCATCTTCGTCTTTGAGTTGATGGAGTACCTTCATCTATGAGTAGGGTATGTTTGATCCTTGTTGAACTGATAGTGTGCTTTCATCTTTGAGTCTGCACAGATAACTTCTGATTCCATCTTCGTCTTTGAGTTGATGGAGTACCTTCATCTATGAGTTAGGTACATTTTGTCCTTCCACCGTCATCTTTGAGTCGGTAATGATAAACATCTCCAGGAGAATATGTTCTAAATTCTTTTAAACACCTTTGTCAATGAATCGGTGGTTGCCTTCAAATTTGAGTCGGCGTTTCTCTGTCTACCTCATCAATGAGTTGGTAGTGTGCATTCAACTGTAAGTCTGCACAATGATCCTTAGATCTGATTCTTCATCTACACCATCATCAATGAGTTGGAATTTGATTTCCCTAGCAGTGTTATTATCAATCTTTTGAAGCTTGCCTTCAACTTTGAGTTGGCATGTCCTGTTTACCTCATCAATGAGTGGGTAGTGAGCTGTCAACCATGAGTTAACGCAGTTCGATTCTTATTATGCCCTTGTTATACCTTCATCCTTGAGTTGGTATTCATCTTTTCTGTTACCTCCATCTTTGAGTTGGTAATGTACTGTCACATCAGTACTCTTGTTATATTGATCTTTTCCCACTTTCATCTATGAGATAGTGATGTATCGTCAACATTGAGTCGATATCTCTTTTCCTCCTATTTTCCATCTATGAATAGGTAGTGAATCTTCCCCAGCTGAGTATTCTCAGTGTTTACCTTCATGCATTGAGTCGGTGTATGTCCTTCCCCAGTAGAGTTTGCACTCCTGCGTCTCTGTGTCTGTCTGTCTTTTGCATCATGCATACATGCATTTGCGGTCAAATTTTGTGGCGTTTGTCATATTTAATTACCTTACGCCATTCGATAGCCTCCGGCTATCTGGCCTAAGTTAATTAAATAGGGGCATCTGTCGCACCCCAAAATTTGACTTTGGCTTTGTTGACCACATCTTGATTAATCTCGTTGTCTCGTATTCATCTCAATTTCTTAAACTTCGCGTGACAACTGGTTTGATTAGGTTTTGTGTGTTTTCGTTGCTTACCGTGTTGTATTTCGTTGTTTTAGCAAAACCTGACCGATATCGTTGCCTCGTATTTATCTCGCTTATCTCTTTTGTGCGTGGCATTGCTTCGATTAGGTTTTGTGCGTTTTTTTTAATTGTTTGTTTGTCGGTATTTTGACTGTATTTCGAATATATTAGAGTTTTCGTATTGTCCGATTATTTGTGATTGTGTTTGTCAGCGTTTTCGTGATGTCGTGTTGATTTTATTATTGCCTAGGGTTGTTTATTTAATTACGTGTTGTGCCGTGTGATTTAATCGAGTCTGTTTGAGTCGTGTTGTTGATTTTACTGGTTTACCGGTTTACTGGTTTATTGGTTTTATCAATTTGTCTGTTTTGCTGTGCAAATTGTCATCGTTTTTATCGCGTTCGTGTCGCTCGATTTTATCGTATTTTAATCGTGTGCCGTTTAATATTATTTGTGCTTAATATTAATTGTGTTTAGTTGTTAATTAGTTTATTTAATTAGGATTAATATTATATTAGTTTATTATTATTATTATATAATATATAAATATATATTATTAATTTATGTTAGATATTTTTTAGGTTTCTTATTGTTTAAGTAATCTAAATATATATTATTAATTTATGTTAGATATTTTTTAGGTTTCTTATTGTTTAAGTAATCTAAATATATATTATTAATTTATGTTAGATATTTTTTAGGTTTCTTATTGTTTAAGTAATCTAAATATATATTATTAATTTATGTTAGATATTTTTAAAGGTTTCTTATTGTTTAAGTAATCTAAATATATATATACATATATAGATGTGGTTAGTAAGAAAGAAAAAAAAAGAGAAAAAAGGGGGATCAGTAAGAAAAAACGTGTGGTGAGAGAAATAGAGAATTGAAAAGAAATATTTTTCCAAAAGCATTACCGTATTTCACTTGTTCTTCATTTTCAGTAACCCAAAATCGTCCCGATTATTCACCGAAACACAAAACCGATTTCATATCTTTGAAGTTCGTTGAGTCCAGGTCACAAATATCCAAGGTTCATTTCATTCCGGCGTCGTTTCACCGATCAAAAGCGACGTTGAAGTCAGGTACTCACGAAGGCAGCCAGCACTGCGTCGGTGACGGTTTCCAGCTTTCGGTCGATCATTTGGACGATCAGAAGTTCATCCTCTTCACACAAGGTAATATTCTTCACTTATCTCTGAAATCGGCAAAGTTCCGGCTTGCCGACATGTGTTTTAATATATTATTTATCTAAATATATATATATATATATATATATATATATATATATATATATATATATATATATATATATATATATATATATATATATATATATTATTTTTGTCTATTATATATTATTTGTCTAAATGTACATATATATTAAATTTGTCTATTATATATTTATTGTCTAAAATATATATATATATATATATATATATATATATATATATATATATATATATATATTACTTTTGTTTACTGAATATTGTTTATCTTTTATTATTATTTTGCATATATGTTTTATTTAAATGTTAGTTAAATTAATTATTTGTTTAAATGTTTATTTATATCAAATGTTTATTTTGTCTAAAGTAAATGTTTATATTGTTTTTTTTTATATTTGTTTATGTTGTTACTAACCGTTTCGTTTCAGTTTCAGCTCGATTAACTCCAATAACTATTCGTAATACTAACTATTCATAGCTAACTGTGTTGTAATAATTTACTTTCTCGCATTTTTTATGTTCTGTATTGTGTGTTTAATCGTATTGTTCACGTTTTATGTTAAAAAATCGAAAAATCCAAAAAAGAGAAACCCGATGCGATTCCAACGGTCGCCGTTTAAGAAACCCTTTTCACACACTCACAAGCTTACTCTTGGGCTTCCTTATAATGAGCCCATTTATGTATTGTTTCAGGGTTTAGGCTCATTCAAATCTTTTGCCAGCTTTGGCTTTTCAGTTTAAAAACATTTTCAAAAGGACGTGTCAGTCTCGAAGCCTCCCGCCTAGGTCGAGCAAGAGATGGCAAGACACGTCAATCTAAAATCAACAAAACAAACTTTCCCCTTTTCTTTTGGGAGAACTACGTGGATTCTGATTTCTCCATTGCGCCTTGGAGATACGTAGGCATGAAGTCTACGACTTTATCGAGTCCAAAAACAATAAAATCAAGTTCTTTTCTCATCTCCCCAATCAAACGATCAAAGCGAAAAAAGCAAAGCATTCACATAAACATAAGCAAAAAGGTTCCTGTGGAGTACCACAGATGTAGAGGGTGCTAATACCTTCCCTTTGCATAACCAACCCCCGAACCCGTAACTCTAAAGGGATTTATCCTTATTTTTCCCTTCCTCTTTTTGGATAAAATAAAAGACGGTGGCGACTCTTGCATTTAAAATATTTTTCAAACGGGTTAAGTTCAATCAATACTTAATCTCGTGAAAAATCCCACCACGAGAAGAGAATCAGTTGGCAGACGCATTGGCTACCATGTCATCTATGTTCAGAGTCAGATGGGACAATGAAGCTCCCATGATCACCATCGAACGATTAGATGAACCAGCATATTGTTATGAACTTAACGCTGATGAAGTAGAAGAGAAACCTTGGTTCCACGAAGTAAAAAGATATTTAGAAACTCAGGAATACCCTGAAGGGGCATCCATCAATGACAGAAAATTTCTGAGGAAGTTCTCCGCTAAATTCTTTTTGAGTAATGGAGTATTATACAAACGTAATCATGATTCGACTTTGCTTCGCTGTGTGGATAAAAAGGAAGCAGAAAAGATAATGGAAGACATGCATGACGGTATCTTTGGGACTCATTCTAGTGCACATACGATGGCCAAGAAGATTCTGATATCAGGGTATTATTGGTCTACCATGAAAGCTGATTGCCACCATCACTCCAGAACTTGCCACAAATGCCAGATCTATGCGGATAAAGTACATGTGCCTCCTGCTCCATTGAACGTGTTGACAGCCCCTTGGCCCTTTGCAATGTGGGGCATTGATATGATCGGAGAGATTAAAACTACTGCTTCTAATGGACATCGTTTCATCCTTGTTGCTATTCATTACTTTACGAAGTGGGTAGAGGCAGCCTCATTTGCTTCTGTCACCAAGAATGTGGTGGCACGATTCATCAAGAATAATCTTATTTGTCGATATGGCATCCCTGAAAGAGTTATCACTGACAATGGCACTAATTTGAACAACAAGATGATTACTGAACTCTGCACGCAGTTCAAAATAAAACACCATAACTCTTCTCCGTACCGACCAAAGATGAATGGCGCCGTGGAAGCTGCTAATAAGAATATTAAAAAGATTATACAAAAGATGACAGTAACATACAAAGACTGGCATGAGATGTTACCGTTTGCTCTTCATGGTTATCGCACTTCAGTACGCACTTCGACAGGGGCAACTCGTTTCTCTTTAGTCTACGGAATGGAAGCCGTTTTACCAGTGGAAGTTCAGATTCCCTCTCTAAGAATTATGAAAGATGCAGGCTTAGATGAAGATGAATGGATTCAGACTCGACTCGATCAGATAAATTTGATTGATGAAAAGAGACTTGCGACTGTTTGTCATGGGCAGATATATCAGAAGCGCATGACCCAGGCATTTAATAAAAGAGTCAAGAGACAGGTGTATCAAATTGGCGACTTGGTAATAAAGCGTATCATTCTACCACAAGGTGATCCCAGAGGCAAATGGACTCCCACATACGAAGGACCATTTGTAGTTAAGAAGGTATTCTCTGGTGGAGCCATGATACTTGCTATAATGGATGGCGAAGACTTCCCGCATCCTGTGAATGCGAACATAGTTAAAAAATACGGCGCATAAAAGAGACCCGCTAGGTTGACGTACCTAGGCAAAAGTAAGGGCATCCCGGCGAACCAAAAGGGTTCGGGCAAAAATTAGGGATAAACATATAAAAATGTACACCCGGCAAGTCGAAAACCTGAAAAGGAGGCTTGGGCAAAAAAGGGTATCCTGGTGGACTGAAAACCTGAAAAGGCGGTCCAGGCAAAAATTAGGGATTAAAGCGTATAACTATGTCTTGTTCTCAATCAACTTCACCCAAGCCAAAGGGACTGAACAAACCAATCACTTCTATCCAACAGCAGGAGATGAGACGCTTGAAGACATAATGACAGTAGCAGAATTAAAATCAGTAGGGCTGTTTCCTTCATAGCTTTTTCTTTGTGTTCTCGACAATTTCCTCTTACTAGGATTTCTGTCTCCTTGTATTCAAATTGCCTGTTTATAGGCCCTCTTTCAAAATCAATACAATTTTATTTCCAAAAAGATGCTTTTGTTTTACTTTCTCCGTTTTGTTTGCATAAACGTCCATTGATTTAATTCGAATTGATATATGCATTTGAATATGATCGATGTTTACCAAAAACACATGCATAAAATAGAGATCACAATTACTAAAAGACTTCAGGATCGAGGATAAGGTCTAACCATGCTTTCCAATGAATCCGTTGCTAATTCTATTCCCCAGCAAAACCAATTATTCCCTAGAAAAAATCGGCATTACTAGACAGACTGGTCATCTCTTCCATCCCCAGCCAGGCTTCTGTTGAATATTTCTACCATCAGACAGAAATCAAATACCCCCAGCTGAGAAAGGGTCATCAACACAAATGTCTCCGACCGGAATCTCGGGATTTATTTTCCCCTGGCAGAACTTCTCAGACGCATAATTCATTCATTACATAATTTCACAGCATACGCATGCATACAATGTTCGCAAGCATAAAACATCTCATGCATCATGACATGGCATGAAGATAACTTTTCTTTTCAGGTTAATTATCCTCCTGATATAGGCAAAATAAAAGGTTCATTCAGGCAGACACCTTTATCAATCACATTCAAGATTCAGATACATCTTTCAGATATACTCCATATAAACATTCATTCTGACAAGCACTCTGATATCCTCCTAATGGTGGCATCTTTAAGCCCATCCCAGACATTTATTGCAAATACAACATATACAAATATTATCAGATATAGCCTAGCGTACGGTTCATTCTGATTCAGCCTAACGTATGGTTCCTTCAACTATTCCAATACGGTCTAACGTACGACCCATTTGGATGTTCATTTCCTCAGATACTACCTAGCGTACGGTACATTCCGAGGTGTAGTCTAGCGTACGACTACTTTTTGTCAGATACAACCTAACGTACGGCTGATTCTGCAACTCAGATACGATCTAACGTACGATCCATTATGATCTTCATTCCTCATATACTACCTAGCATACGGTACATTCCGAGGTGTAGTCTAGCGTACGACTACTTTTTGTCAGATACAGCCTAACGTACGGCTGATTCTGCAACTCATATACGATCTAACGTACGATCCATTCTGATCTTCATTCCTCATATACTACCTAGCGTACGGTACATTCCGAGGTGTAGTCTAGCGTACGACTACTTTTTGTCAGATACAGCCTAACGTACGGCTCATTCTGCAACTCAGATACGATCTAACGTACGATCCATTCTGATCTTCATTCCTCAGATACTACCTAGCGTACGGTACATTCCGAGGTGTAGTTTAACGTACGACTACTTTTTGTCAGATACAGCCTAACGTACGGCTCATTCTGCAACTCAGATACGATCTAACGTACGATCCATTCTGATCTTCATTCCTCAGATACTACCTAGCGTACGGTACATTCCGAGGTGTAGTCTAACATATGACTACTTTCTTCAGATACAGCCTAACGTACGGCTCATTCTGCAACTCGGATACGATCTAGCATATGATACATTCTGATCCTTTATCGCCAGTGAAGTTGACAGCCCAATGGATGGCTCATTCTACAACTCAGATACGATCTAGCGTACGATCCGTTCTGATATTCATTCCTCCAGATTCAGCCTAATGGATGACTCACTATACGGTCTAGCGTACGACCCGGGGTGGCACCCATGTCTTCAGATATGGTCAAATGTACGAAGCACTCTGAAGCTCTCATCATCGAACTTCCTGGATGGCATCTTTAAGCCCATCTCCATCAAGACCATCTTTTAATTAACAAGTGCAAATTTTCGGGCATTCTAAGTGTTCAATAATCTTCCACCTCCAGATCACGAATGTCGTACATACCATTCTAAATCTCTCGGTTTAAGAATATTGAACAGGGGCAGCTGTCATACCCCAAAATTTGCCCGTTAAGTTTTCAAGTCTTTTTTCAAGGCTTTCTAATCCATTTCTCAAGACATTGATCTTAAAAGAACAAAGACCCAACGCACAGGTGGCCAAATCCAAAAGGTGACTTAAACTGGCATGCTCGCTAGGCGAGCAAATCCTTCGCCTAGCGAACCCTTCGCTACACCACTCGCTTAGCGAAGCTTGCGGATAATCAGAAAATTTTGGGCTTCATTCTGAGCCCAACTAGGTTACAAAATCATTATAAATACCAAGACCTCATTCAGAAAAAGGGAGATCTTTTTGAACGGAAAAGGAGAACACAAACACACACAGAGAGCAAACCCTGGAGGCTAACCAAAAAGAATTCATAGCAACCCTAAAGGGAACCCTGAAGGAAACTCATCTGCACAAAGGTTACCTCCGCCCACTCGATTCGGTACAAACCCTAAGATTGATCTGCCGATTCACCGGTGCAATTCAATTGCAAACAGGTTTGCACATCATTACCGTTTTATGCTTCCAACTTGCAATCTCTAAATACATGATGCATTATGATTGAATTTTTGGACATATAATTAGATTTTGCATGTGGGTTTAAGTATGCATGAATATCCTGAATGTTTAACCATGTAATTTCGGTAATGGATGCCATAGTGTTCGGAGTTTCGGAAATCGTACTGTTATCAAACTCAAAACCCGCAGCCGTTCGCTAGCACATCGCTAAGCGAACATGTAGCGAGTGTTCGCCAAGCCTTCGCTAGGCGAGGCAGTAGCGAACATGGCAGTCGCTAATTTTTCCTGTTCTGTTCTGTGCTTATCTAATATGCGTTATTATAACCGTGCATTGTTTACCGGACATTATTATTACTCTTTTGTTTGGTGCAATCCCGTCTTGGTATTCTAACCCGTTTGTTGAATTTTGTGAGGGCTTACATACTTTCGAAGAAGGTAGCTGGCTAGGTATTCCGCTTTATTTGTGGGATACCCTTGTGGAGATATATTCTAAATTACCTAACTGATTACAAATATTTCCTTTGAATACATGATCTTGGTCCTCTCTTTGTTGCCTTACGATATTACGGTCATGTCCCGCGAATGTGGGGATACACTTAGCAAAGACCCTTCGATTAAATCATCATGTCCCTATAAAATAAATCATAGTCCCTCGGATGTTGCCTTCGAATATATGACTTTGTCCCTCGATGACCCTTCGTTGTAGCCTACGGTTAAATGATGATCGTCCCTTCGAATGCTAAGGTATCCTTACAACTGTTGCTTTCAATGACCAATCGATGACCCTACGATGTCCCTTTACATCCAAAGGATAAAACTACTTACTTCTCAATAGTAAGGACAGTTTTACCCTCATAAGGATAGGAAATACCCCTAAAGACCTTGGGTAGGTATAACTCTTAAATGCTTACTCACAAATTTTAAATACTTTTCACACCTCACACCTTTCAAAACATCTTTTAGAAAATCACCACTTGGTATACATTCGTACTAGAATCATTCCCGAGTTATATTTTTCTAAACCACTTTCAAAGTTAAACGAGATAAACACTTTGCATACATTCGTACAAGAATCATTACAAAGTTAAACTCTCTCTTCAAAACATTTTCTAAACACTCCTCAAACACTTTTTCAAACAAGAAAAACATAAGTGATTAAGCAATTAAGAGCCCATGGATAACCATGGATACAAAGGGTGCTAACACCTTCCCTTTGTATAATGTACCTCCCGAACCCAAAATCTAATCAAGGTCTTTCCTGTTCTTTTCCGCCTTTCCTTATTGGATAAAAGAAAAGTCGGTGGCGACTCTTGCTATCCGCGACATTTGCTTTCCAAAGCAAAAACACACAAAGTCAGTTCACCGTATGACAGAACTGGCGACTCTGCTGGGGACACTTAAAAAGAGAGGTTGCCTTAAAAAATAAGATCACTTATTTGAATTGTCTGATTTACTTTTAAGTGATTGCTTGGGTATTTTATGCTTTAGTGAAAGATCCTACACCCGGATCTAGTGTACCTTAGGTAAGTAGCAAGAGATCATCGCGACTATCCGGCGTATACTGGAATGGTTAAAATGATGGCTACGGTTAATGTGACACTTTGGATGTCCTGATGTTCCTCATGTTTTCTTGAGGAAAAATTTGGCATCCGCGTGGTGTCATCAAAGCGTTAACCAGACCTTTAGAACCCTAATTGACTCATCCTAGCCATTAGAAAGTAGTGAGATAACTGACTTCGGTTCCGACTGGGGTTGGTTGAGACTCGATACTACACTCCTTGAGATTGGACTTTAGGGAAGCTTTGGTCAACCACTTGGTGTTGCACTGAAGTGGACTTAAGGAAAGGTCAATGATTAGAGATCCTTCTAGAACCCGGTTATCACTCTAGGACAGGTTGAACCAACCAAACATCAGTGGGGAGGGTACTTACCTACGGAACTCATGCAAGCCTTAAAACCTAGGAATGATTGCGTTGTGACTTGTTTGTGTTTGTTACTTACTTAACATCATAACATCATAACATCATAACATCATGACATTGTACTAACCATTTCAAGGACTTAGGGATTTAGCTTTGCTCTGTTAAACAGGTTATGGCTTCCAGGAAGACCATCCGGATCAATCTTGTAGCAATCTCTCCTCAACTCAAGAATTTAGTGTCAGAGGTTCCCGATCATGCTCAGTTCATCAAGAAACATGGTTCTCTCCTCAATTTAGTTACCACCGGTTTCAAAGAAGATATGATGAGAGTTCTATTCCAGTTCTTCGATCTTAAACATCATTGCTTCACCTTCCCAGATTATCAGTTGGTACCCACATTAGAAGAATTTTCCAGGCTGCTTGGGATACCTATCCTTGATCAAATACCTTTCAGTGGTTTAGAAAAGATTCCGAAGTATGAAGAAGTTGCCGCGGCTTTACACATGACAAAGTCCGACATTGAAACTAATTGGGTAACAAGAAGTGGAGTTAAGGGTTTACTGGCCAAGTTTCTGATAAATAAGGCTCAAGAATTCCTAAAAGTTATGAATGTCCATGCTTTTGAAGATGTTCTAGCACTACTAATCTATGGCTTGGTGCTATTTCCTAACCCGGATCAATTCATAGACATGAATGCTATTAAGATATTTCTCACTCATAACCCTGTGCCTACCTTGCTTGGAGACATTTTGCATTCCCTTCACACTCGTACTATGAAAAGGCAAGGGACTCTCATGTGCTGCGTACCTTTATTATCTAGGTGGTTTATTTCGCACCTTCCTCAATCAGTCTTAAAGAACGAGCAGAATTTGAAATGGTCTCAAAGGATAATGTCGTTCTTCCATTCAGACATCCGTTGGTGTCCTCATCTCAAAGAAAATGTTATCATCATTGACCGTTGTGGAGAGTTCCCTAACGTACCACTCCTAGGAATAAGAGGAGGTATTACTTATAACCCGGCCTTAGCCCTACGTCAATTCGGTTGTGCTCGAAGAGATGGTCCACATGAGATAATTATCCAAGGCACTGTGTTTGACTATGACAACGATTCTCAAGGTCTCCGTCCAAGGTTTGTACGAGCTTGAGGCATGGTGAAAAGAAGTACTTTGGGACAGAAAAACTCTATTCCTATGGAACCTTATCTCAGATGGGTACGCGCAAGAGCTCGTGAACTTGTCATGCCATATCTTGCAATCGGACCTCTGATTGTCGAACCAAAAGTTGAAGGAGGTGCCCCTCAGATCATTCCTTATCCAGATATGCCTACCAATGTTGAAGAATTGAAGAAATCCTGGATCCAGTTGAGAGAGGAAAGGGATAATTTTGAAGCTCAGTTCTGTGCTGAAAAGAAGAAAGTGTTAGAGCTCACCAGCCAGCTCAATGAGGAACGAAGACTCAATGCATATCTTCGCCCAAAAAGAAGCCGTCCCTGGGAGACTTGAGCTTTTATTGTACTTTTATTATTTTTTGTAATGAACATTGATTAAAAATTATTAATAAAAGTTCCTTTTTGTTGGTTTACGCAAAGTTAGATTCCAAAAGTCCTTGAAAACATTTCATACATTGCATAGCACAACATAACATGGCATAACAGGTATTCTAAAGGATTAATGTTCTCACGGTCTTCCTATTGCAAACAGAAAAATGGCTCTCGAACAAACTGTCAAAGATCTCCAGGCTCAAAATGCTCAATTCCAGGAGATGATCTTGAACTTATCCAAGGGGCGGGAGGAACTGAAGGCTCTCTTGCTCGAGAAGAAAAAAGACAAGAAAGCTGTGAGTTACATTAACCCGGGAAGAAGGCTTAACGGACAGGCTCCAGGAGTCAAGATTAGAGTTCCGAAGGATCAAGGAGAGGAGACAGAAAATGATTCGGAAGATGAGAATGTCGATCCTTTCAACCATGAGGACGACGATGAAGATTATGAAAATGAACTGTACTCTCCAAAAGATGACAAGTATAAGTTACTGGAAGAACGTATGCTAGCTATGGAGGGTCAGAAGGCGCCCGATCTGGATTTCGAAGGCTTAGGTCTGGTCTCTGATGTAGTCATTCCCCGCAAATTCAAGGTCCCCGCTTTCACTAAGTACGACGGTGCGTCTTGTCCTCAGATGCATCTGAGAGCTTATGTGAGAAAGATTCAGCCATATACCACTGATAGGAAGCTATGGATCCATTTCTTCCAAGAGAGTCTGTCTGGCACACAGTTGGAGTGGTATTATCAGCTCGAGAGCTCTAACATCCACACCTGGACTGATTTAGCGACAGCTTTCTACAAGCACTACCAGTATAATTCTGAATTAGTGCCTACTCGGCTACAGCTGCAAAATATGACTATGGGCTCTAAAGAAAGTTTCAAAGAATATGCTCAAAAATGGAGAGATTTTGCTGGCAGAGTCAAACCCCCTATGACTGATCGAGAATTAGTGGACATGTTCATGGGTACACTGACTGGCCCATTCTACATCCATCTACTGGGAAGTTCTTCATCGGGTTTCACTGAACTTATATTGACAGGTGAACGTGTTAAAAGTGGCATTCGAAGCGGAAAGATACAGGCAACTACCTCGGCAAGCACCAAAAAGTTCTATCAGGGAAAGAATGAATCAAATGCTGTGTACGGTGAAAGGGGTCGTAACAAGAAAAATCGTGATCATACAGTAGGGGCAGTTACGATTGCAGCACCGCCATCTCAAAACTTCCAGCACAGACAAGACAGGCCAAGAAGGCAGTTTACCAAGATCAATATGACTTTAGCACAAGCACTGCAAGGTATGCTAAAGGCAAATTTAATTACCCTCAGAGGCCCTCCTGCAAATCTCAACACTACTTCTCCTCGTTATAATCCCAATGCCAGGTGTGCATATCACTCCGATAGCCCCGGGCATGATACAAACGATTGCTGGTTGTTGAAGAATAAGATTCAGGATATGATCGACGCTGGAGAAATTGAATTTGATCCTCCGGAGACTCCCAATGTCATCACTGCTCCTATGCCTAATCATGACAAGACTGTTAATGTTGTGGATGACAATTCTCACATTACTAATGTAGCGGGCTTAACATCTCCTCTCCTGATCATCAAGAAGAATTTATTGCGAGCTGGTTTATTTCCAGGTTGTGCTGAAAACTGCGATCTCTGTATACTCCGACCCAATGATTGCTTAAAGTTGAGGAATGGTGTTCAACGGCTGATGGATGATCATACAATTCTCTTTGAAAAGATTCCTAAGGTGGAAAACTCTATTGAAGAAATATCTGTGGTTGCTAGGTCCAAAGTTCCAGTGAAAATTACCGCTACTAGAGTACCTGTGAAGATTACTGCTGAGCCCAAGGTAGTTCCCCTAATCATTACTGCACCTGGCCCAGTACCGTATTCCTCAAGCAAAGCCATTCCGTGGAATTATGGAGGTGATGTTTACATCCATGGCATAAAGCAAGTTGATAATTCTGCTAATCCTCATGACATTGTTGGGACTAGTAAAATTACTCGAAGTGGAAGGATCTTCTCTCCAGAAATCTCACCTCCCGCCCTTGAAACTCGAGGAAAAGAACCAGTAATCGATCCTTCTCAGTCAAAGACACCAGTCGAAGTTACTATCGAAGATGTTGCCAAACAGGAGATGGAAGAAATGCTGAAAATCATCCGTAAGAGTGATTTTGATGTGGTAGAACAGTTGGGGCATACTCCGTCTAAAATCTCGATGTTGTCCTTGTTGTTATCTTCTGAATCTCATGCCAATGCGTTGATAAAATTCTTGAAGACCGCTCATGTACCTCAGGAAACATCCGTCGATCAGTTCGAACATTATGTTGCTAACTTGGCTGTTGACAATGGCTTAGGCTTTTCCGATGCTGATCTGACACCAGCAGGAAAGAATCACAATAAAGCTCTGCATATCTCCATTGAGTGTGAGGGGATCACCTTGTCTCACGTCTTGATCGACAACGGCTCTTCTTTGAATGTGCTACCGAAAGCTGTGCTCGATAAATTCGATCGTAAAAGCATTGAATTGAAACCTAGTGACATTGTGGTGCGTGCTTACGATGGTGCGAAGAGTGTTGTCCATGGCGAAGTGGTTCTCCCTATCAAGATAGGACCTCAAGTCTTCAACACTACCTTTCACGTAATGAACATTCGTCCTGCCTATTCCTGCTTGCTGGGACGCCCTTGGATTCATGGGGCAAGTGCGGTAGCTTCGTCCCTCCATCAAAAGCTGAGGTACCCAATAGAGGGCAAGATTGTCACTGTGTGTGGAGAAGAAGAGTATATTGTCAGTAGTGTGCAGGCCTTCAGATACATTGAGATGGATGGCGAATTCTTTGAGACTCCTTCTCAGTCATTTGAAGTAGTTCCTCCGACCAGTCCTGTCCTTAAGCCAACTTCCCATGCGCCCAAAGTTATTCGTGCTCCTCCTGCTATGATTTCTCTGAAAGATGCTCAAGCAGTGGTTGAAAATAGTGGTCGTACTGGCTGGGGTCAACTGATCGATGTACCATACAAGTCTGATAAGTCTGGCCTGGGGTTTAACTCTGAAAAGATAGTCAAAGATCAGATTAATGTTGTAGAAGATGCTGATAGCGATTGTGACTTGGATAGCTGGATTTTCCCAACAATTGGTGACGGACTCAATAATTGGAAGGCTGAAGACACTATCTCGATTTCCTTTAGTCAGGAATCCATACCCACTCTGGATCCTGTTGATAATAGTTCTGCTACTGTTAATTATGACTTTGAAAATCCGATCTACCAAGCCGAGGATGGAAGTGAGGAAGATTGTGAAGTACCTGAAGAGCTTGCCAGACTGGTACTGCAAGAAGAAAAGATTATACAGCCGCATGAAGAATCAATTGAAATTGTAAATCTGGGTACTGAAGTAGACAAGAAAGAAGTCAAAATAGGAGCAGGCTTGGGAAACAATGTCAAAGAAAGATTGATTCAGATGTTACATGACTATATAGAAATTTTTGCTTGGTCTTATGAAGACATGCCAGGGCTGGATACTGATATAGTGGTGCATCATTTGCCAATGAAGGAAGATTGCCGTCCTGTTAAGCAAAAGGTTCGTCGCATGCGTCCGGAAATGTCTGAGAAAATCAAAGCCGAGGTTATGAAACAATTTGATGCAGGTTTTCTGGCTGTTACTTCTTATCCTCAATGGGTTGCTAATGTGGTACCAGTGCCAAAGAAGGATGGTAAGGTGCGAATGTGTGTAGATTACAGAGATTTGAATAAAGCGAGTCCCAAAGATGACTTTCCACTTCCGCACATTGATGTTCTGGTAGATAACACCGCTCAACACAAGGTATTCTCATTCATGGATGGATTCTCAAGTTATAACCAGATTAAGATGGCACCTGAGGACATGGAGAAGACTACGTTTGTGACGCAATGGGGCACTTTCTGTTATAAAGTAATGCCATTCGGTTTAAAGAATGCAGGGGCAACATACCAGCGTGCTATGGTGGTTTTGTTCCATGACATGATCCATCACGAAATAGAGGTATATGTGGATGACATGATAGCCAGATCTCACACTGAAGAAGAACATCTCGATCATTTATACAAACTGTTTGAGAGGTTGAAGAAGTACAAGCTGAGATTGAACCCGAACAAATGCACCTTTGGAGCAAGATCCGGTAAACTCTTGGGCTTTATTGTCAGTGGTAAAGGAATTGAGGTTGACCCGGCTAAGGTGAGATCTATTCAAGAAATGTCAGTTCCCCGTACAGATAAGGAAGTCAGAGGTTTCTTGGGACGTTTGAACTACATTGCCCGATTTATCTCCCATTTGACTGCTACTTGCAAACCCATCTTCAAATTACTGAGGAAAAATCAAGAGACGATAAAGAACGATGAATGTCAAGAAGCTTTCGAAAAAATCAAGAAGTATCTCCAAGAACCCCCGATTCTGATGCCACCAGTTGAAGGAAGACCTCTAATCATGTATTTGACCGTGTTAGAAAATTCAATGGGGTGTGTGTTGGGGCAACATGACGAGTCTGGTCGAAAAGAGCATGCAATATACTACCTTAGCAAAAAGTTTACCGACTGTGAAACAAGATACTCACTGCTCGAGAAAACTTGATGTGCTTTGGCTTGGGCTGCTCGCCGACTAAGACAGTATATGTTGAACCATACCACTTTATTGATTTCTAATATGGATCCTATCAAATATATATTTGAGAAACCTGCCCTCTCCGGAAGAATAGCAAGATGGCAGATGATTTTAACAAAGTATGATATCCAGTATACTACCCAGAAAGCAATCAAAGGAAGCGTGTTAGCTGATCATTTGGCTCATCAAGCAGTTGATGATTACCAATCTATGAATTTTGAGTTCCCAGATGAGGATGTCATGCTTGTTACTGATTATGAAGAACCTGGACCGGATGAAGGACCCGAACTGGGATCCCGATGGACTATGGTTTTTGATGGATCCTCTAATGCATTGGGCAATGGTGTTGGTGTTGTAATTATTTCCCCCAAGGGTTTCCATACGCCTTTCACTGCTAGACTATGTTTTGATTGTACCAACAATATGGCCGAGTATGAAGCATGTATTTTGGGACTCAAAGCTGCTATAGACCTGAGAATCAAGTTTTTTAGTGTGTATGGAGACTCAGTTTTGGTAATCAGTCAGATCAAGGGAGAATGGGACACTAAACATCCGAATCTCATCCCTTATCGAGAGCGGGTGTTGACATTAATCCCATACTTTGAAGAGATTACATTCGAACATATTCCACGAGAAGAGAATCAGTTGGCAGACGCATTGGCTACCATGTCATCTATGTTCAGAGTCAGATGGGACAATGAAGCTCCCATGATCACCATCGAACGATTAGATGAACCAGCATATTGTTATGAACTTAACGCTGATGAAGTAGAAGAGAAACCTTGGTTCCACGAAGTAAAAAGATATTTAGAAACTCAGGAATACCCTGAAGGGGCATCCATCAATGACAGAAAATTTCTGAGGAAGTTCTTCGCTAAATTCTTTTTGAGTAATGGAGTATTATACAAACGTAATCATGATTCGACTTTGCTTCGCTGTGTGGATAAAAAGGAAGCAGAAAAGATCATGGAAGACATGCATTACGGTATCTTTGGGACTCATTCTAGTGCACATACGATGGCCAAGAAGATTCTGAGATCAGGGTATTATTGGTCTACCATGGAACCTGATTGCCACCATCACTCCAGAACTTGCCACAAATGCCAGATCTATGCGGATAAAGTACATGCACCTCCTGCTCCATTGAACGTGTTGACAGCCCCTTGGCCCTTTGCAATGTGGGGCATTGATATGATCGGAGAGATTAAACCTACTGCTTCTAATGGACATCGTTTCATCCTTGTTGCTATTGATTACTTTACGAAGTGGGTAGAGGCAGCCTCATTTGCTTCTGTCACCAAGAATGTGGTGGCACGATTCATCAAGAATAATCTTATTTGTCGATATGGCATCCCCGAAAGAGTTATCACTGACAATGGCACTAATTTGAACAACAAGATGATTACTGAACTCTGCACGCAGTTCAAAATAAAACACCATAACTCTTCTCCGTACCGACCAAAGATGAATGGCACCGTGGAAGCTGCTAATAAGAATATTAAAAAGATTATACAAAAGATGACAATAACATACAAAGACTGGCATGAGATGTTACCGTTTGCTCTTCATGGTTATCGCACTTCAGTACGCACTTCGACAGGGGCAACTCCTTTCTCTTTAGTCTACGGAATGGAAGCCATTTTACCAGTGGAAGTTCAGTTTCCCTCTCTAAGAATTATGAAAGATGCAGGCTTAGATGAAGATGAATGGATTCAGACTCGACTCGATCAGATAAATTTGATTGATGAAAAGAGACTTGCGGCTGTTTGTCATGGGCAGATATATCAGAAGCGCATGATACTTGCTACAATGGATGGCGAAGACTTCCCGCATCCTGTGAATGCGGACATAGTTAAAAAATACTGCGCATAAAAGAGACCCGCTAGGTCGACGTACCTAGGCAAAAGTAAGGGCATCCCGGCGAACCAAAAGGGTTCGGGCAAAAATTAGGGATAAACATATAAAAATGTACACCCGGCAAGTCAAAAACCTGAAAAGGAGGCTTGGGCAAAAAAGGGTATCCTGGTGGACTGAAAACCTGAAAAGGCGGTCCAGGCAAAAATTAGGGATTAAAGCGTATAACTATGTCCTGTTCTCAATCAACTTCACCCAAGCCAAAGGGACTGAACAAACCAATCACTTCTATCCAACAACAGGAGATGAGACGCTTGAAGACATAATGACAGTAGCAGAATTAAAATCAGTAGGGCTGTTTCCTTCATAGCTTTTTCTTTGTGTTCTCGACAATTTCCTCTTACTAGGATTTCTGTCTCCTTGTATTCAAATTGCCTGTTTATAGGCCCTCTTTCAAAATCAATACAATTTTATTTCCAAAAAGATGCTTTTGTTTTACTTTCTCCGTTTTGTTTGCATAAACGTCCATTGATTTAATTCGAATTGATATATGCATTTGAATATGATCGATGTTTACCAAAAATACATGCATAAAATAGAGATCACAATTACTAAAAGACTTCAGGATCGAGGATAAGGTCTAACCATGCTTTCCAATGAATCCGTTGCTAATTCTATTCCCCAGCAAAACCAATTATTCCCTAGAAAAAATCGGCATTACTAGACAGACTGGTCATCTCTTCCATCCCCTGCCAGGCTTCTGTCGAATATTTCTACCATCAGACAGAAATCAAATACCCCCAGCTGAGAAAGGGTCATCAACACAAATGTCTCCGACCGGAATCTCGGGATTTATTTTCCCCTGGCAGAACTTCTCAGACGCATAATTCATTCATTACATAATTTCACAGCATACGCATGCATACAATGTTCGCAAGCATAAAACATCTCATGCATCATGACATGGCATGAAGCTAACTTTTCTTTTCAGGTTAATTATCCTCCTGATATAGTCAAAATAAAAGGTTCATTCAGGCAGACACCTTTATCAATCACATTCAAGATTCAGATACATCTTTCAGATATACTCCATATAAACATTCATTCTGACAAGCACTCTGATATCCTCCTAATGGTGGCATCTTTAAGCCCATCCCAGACATTTATTGCAAATACAACATATACAAATATTATCAGATATAGCCTAGCGTACGGTTCATTCTGATTCATCCTAACGTATGGTTCCTTTAACTATTCCAATACGGTCTAGCGTACGACCCATTTGGATGTTCATTTCCTCAGATACTACCTAGCGTACGGTACATTCCGAGGTGTAGTCTAGCGTACGTCTACTTTTTGTCAGATACAGCCTAACGTACGGCTGATTCTGCAACTCAGATATGATCTAACGTACGATCCATTATGATCTTCATTCCTCATATACTACCTAGCGTACGGTACATTCCGAGGTGTAGTCTAGCGTACGACTACTTTTTGTCAGATACAGCCTAACGTACGGCTCATTCTGCAACTCAGATACGATCTAACGTACGATCCATTCTGATCTTCATTCCTCAGATACTACCTAGCGTACGGTACATTCCGAGGTGTAGTCTAACGTACGACTACTTTTTGTCAGATACAGCCTAACGTACGGCTCATTCTGCAACTCAGATACGATCTAACGTACGACCCATTCTGATCTTCATTCCTCAGATACTACCTAGCGTACGGTACATTCCGAGGTGTAGTCTAACGTATGACTACTTTCTTCAGATACAGCCTAACGTACGGCTCATTCTGTAACTCGGATACGATCTAGCATATGATACATTCCGATCCTTTATCCCCAGTGAAGTTGACAGCCCAATGGATGGCTCATTCTACAACTCAGATACGATCTAGCGTACGATCCGTTCTGATATTCATTCCTCCAGATTCATCCTAATGGATGACTCACTATACGGTCTAGCGTACGACCCGGGGTGGCACCCATGTCTTCAGATATGGTCAAATGTACGAAGCACTCTGAAGCTCTCATCATCGAACTTCCTGGATGGCATCTTTAAGCCCATCTCCATCAAGACCATCTTTTAATTAACAAGTGCAAATTTTCGGGCATTCTAAGTGTTCAATAATCTTCCACCTCCAGATCACGAATGTCGTACATACCATTCTAAATCTCTCGGTTTAAGAATATTGAACAGGGGCAGCTGTCATACCCCAAAATTTGCCCGTTAAGTTTTCAAGTCTTTTTTCAAGGCTTTCTAATCCATTTCTCAAGACATTGATCTTAAAAGAACAAAGACCCAACGCACAGGTGGCCAAATCCAAAAGGTGACTTAAACTGGCATGCTCGCTAGGCGAGCAAATCCTTCGCCTAGCGAACCCTTCGCTACACCACTCGCTTAGCGAAGCTTGCGGATATCAGAAAATTTTGGGCTTCATTCTGAGCCCAACTAGGTCACAAAATCATTATAAATACCAAGACCTCATTCAGAAAAAGGGAGATCTTTTTGAACGGAAAAGGAGAACACAAACACACACAGAGAGCAAACCCTGGAGGCTAACCAAAAAGAATTCATAGCAACCCTAAAGGGAACCCTGAAGGAAACTCATCTGCACAAAGGTTACCTCCGCCCACTCGATTCGGTACAAACCCTAAGAGTGATCTGCCGATTCACCGGTGCAATTCAATTGCAAACAGGTTTGCACATCATTACCGTTTTATGCTTCCAACTTGCAATCTCTAAATACATGATGCATTATGATTGAATTTTTGGATATATAATTAGATTTTGCATGTGGGTTTAAGTATGCATGAATATCCTGAATGTTTAACCATGTAATTTCGGTAATGGATGCCATAGGGTTCGGAGTTCCGGAAATCGTACTGTTATCAAACTCAAAACCCGCAGTCGTTCACTAGCACATCGCTAAGCGAACATGTAGCGAGTGTTCGCCAAGCCTTCGCTAGGCGAGGCAGTAGCGAACATGGCAGTCGCTAATTTTTCCTGTTCTATTCTGTGCTTATCTAATATGCGTTATTATAACCGTGCATTGTTTACCGGACATTATTATTACTCTTTTGTTTGGTGCAATCCCGTCTTGGTATTCTAACCCGTTTGTTGAATTTTGTGAGGGCTCACATACTTCCGAAGAAGGTAGCTGGCTAGGTATTCCGCTTTATTTGTGGGATACCCTTGTGGAGATATATTCTAAATTACCTAACTGATTACAAATATTTCCTTTGAATACATGATCTTGGTCCTCTCTTTGTTGCCTTACGGTATTACGGTCATGTCCCGCGAATATGGGGATACACTTAGCAAAGACCCTTCGATTAAATCATCATGTCCCTATAAAATAAATCATAGTCCCTCGGATATTGCCTTCGAATATATGACTTTGTCCCTCGATGACCCTTCGTTGTAGCCTACGGTTAAATGATGATCGTCCCTTCGAATGCTAAGGTATCCTTACAACTGTTGCTTTCAATGACCAATCGATGACCCTACGATGTCCCTACGATGTCCCTTTACATCCAAAGGATAAAACTACTTACTTCTCAATAGTAAGGACAGTTTTACCCTCATAAGGATAGGAAATACCCCTAAAGACCTTGGGTAGGTATAACTCTTAAATGCTTACTCACAAATTTTAAATACTTTTCACACCTCACACCTTTCAAAACATCTTTTAGAAAATCACCACTTGGTATACATTCGTACTAGAATCATTCCCGAGTTATATTTTTCTAAACCACTTTCAAAGTTAAACGAGATAAACACTTTGCATACATTCGTACAAGAATCATTACAAAGTTAAACTCTCTCTTCAAAACATTTTCTAAACACTCCTCAAACACTTTTTCAAACAAGAAAAACATAAGTGATTAAGCAATTAAGAGCCCATGGATAACCATGGATACAAAGGGTGCTAACACCTTCCCTTTGTATAATGTACCTCCCGAACCCAAAATCTAATCAAGGTCTTTCCTGTTCTTTTCCGCCTTTCCTTATTGGATAAAAGAAAAGTCGGTGGCGACTCTTGCTATCCGCGACATTTGCTTTCCAAAGCAAAAACACACAAAGTCAGTTCACCGTATGACAATAACCAACAAAGAGGGGATTACATCTACCGGTTAGTGGGTAGAAAACCACATAAGAGAGTAACCGTCGCCGGTTAGGATGAACAAAAATAAGGTTAACTCTGCAAGGGGATAAAATGGGGTTTACAACTACCGGTATGAGGGTAGAAAACCACATAAATAGGACTTACAACCACCGGTTACTGGGTGGAAGGCCACAGACTCCGCCGGGGAAAAGATGGACAATTACTGGTTACTGAGCAATCATTCATCTGAACTGCGGGGAAATGCAGGGAACAAACAAAAGGAGTTAATCTAGGAACAAGCTAGAGAGACACAATGAAACAAGACTCAACCCTATGAGGATATAACTCAGGGGAGAAATTCCATCCCAGTATATATTTTGGGAGGAAACAGAAATAACAATCATCCACGAGGACACAACTTAGTGGGGAATATGGAAGAAATGATAGACACTTTCTGCTTATGGGGCTGACTTCTATATGGAGAGATCAGACACAAACATCTGCTTGGGGAAATATGTATCACCAAATAGCAGGAGACAACAATCAAAGATATATATGGCAAAAATGCAACATGAATATTTGAATGTCAAAATTATGCATGTATATGCGTGGTTTATGTATGATGAATGCTGACAAACAGACATATCTAACACAACCAGATTCAAGAATCGATGGACAAACATCCGGTACTACATCTCGAAAGAGAAAGCCAGGCCTACTAGAGAACATCCCATCTGATGGGGGCAACAGATACCAGGAAATAAAGATCTCTGCAGGGGAAGGAGAACCAGTCACTCCCGATGGGGAAGGGATCAACACATCTTCCTCAGAAATTCCCACGCCACTGTGAAATCAGGCACAATCTTGGCTGGAGAATCTAACCATGGATAAAATCCGCCGTAGAAGCAACTCTACTGGGGAAATTATCAAAGAGAGGAATGAAACTCTGTGGGGAATAACCACCAATCAAAAGTTCCAAAACCTAGAAATTCCTTGCACTGTTGGATAAATCATTCTTGCCGAGGAGAAGAGAACACTACTCCACTGGGGATGGAAGGATAAACATCTTTATCAACCACTCTACTGGGGAGGAAACAACAAACGGTCCCTGATTAGACAATTCCACTATGGAAACACTGCTGACGACCGAACTGGGGATTATCTGTAGGCAATCTACTGGGGATACCCTGCTGGTGACCATACTGGGGAGTAAAAATGGGATCAACCCTGCTGAGGATGGTCGAGGAGCACACCTGCTGGAGATCAAAGTAGACAAGTCCACAGGGGAAAAGCTACAAACCAAACTTGATGATAATTCCGCTCATGCTGGGGATTTCCTGTTCACTCTAGCAGAGAGATTTCTAACTTGAAGTGAGGGAAAACCAACTTATTCGAAAAGATTAAGCATATTCAATTTATCAATCTATAAGGGATTTTAGGTCAATCCACGCAAGGGATGACAACCATATAATTGATAACACAAATGCTATATCCAGCCTCACTGGGGAGCTAAAAGATTAGGGCCAGACTCCCAAACTCTCTGGGGATTTGGTGATGCATAATCTTCTTCTGCACTTGCAGAGGAGACAGTCCTGAAAGATAATGAAGAGGATACAAATATGCTGGGAATATGAATAAATATCTTACCCTTTTGGAGATCATGCCATCCTTGGGAGAGCACTGAAGACGTCTCAAGTATCCTTTTTATCATTGTGAATGTTCACTTTGTTTAAAACAGTTTATGAAAATTTAAAACAATGATATTTATCAATTAAAACATGCAAAATATTTGTTGAATAGAAACAAATAAGAGTGCAAAGAAATGGATAAAAGGCTCAAATTTATTTGATGGAATGGTAGTCTGCAAATGGCAAGACTCCATGGATCTTTACAAATTTGAAATTGGTGATATATATTGGAAAAGGGCTACATTGAACATAATGACCATTTCTCCACCATCTCTGAATCCGATGTATTTGAAGCTTCAGTTGACGATGACTGAGCGAGAATCTTTGACAGATGATAGTTGTAGAACAAAGTCTTGTCAGGATGCAGTTACTTGCCAAATCCCTAATTTTTGCCTAGATTTCCCCAGGGTGAGGTACTCAATCTAGCGGGATACATATTCATTTTTTATGTCTCTAACTTTTGCCTGGATCGCCCTTTCGGGTTTTCAATCCACCGAGACGCTCATTTTTGCCTAAGCCGCCCTTTCGGGTTTTCAACTTAGCGAGCTATTCTGTTTTTATTTTAGGCGAAGTATTTCTTGACTGCATATGAATTCACAGGACGAGTGAAATCCTCCCCATCCATAGTTGTAAGTACCAAAGCACCGCCTGAAAAGGCTCTCTTAACAACATATGGACCTTCATAGTTTGGAGTCCACTTGCCCCTAGAATCGGGCGCGAAAGACAAAACTTTGTTGAGCACAAGGTCACCTTCTCGAAACACACGAGGCTTGACCTTCTTATCAAAGGCTTTCTTCATCCTCTGCTGATATAACTGACCATGGCACATGGCAGTCAATCTCTTCTCTTCTATCAAATTCAGTTGGTCATAATGACTCTGAACCCATTCAGCATCAGTCAACTTGGCTTCCATCAAGACTCTCATTGATGGGATCTCCACCTCTACTGGGAGCACAGCCTCCATGCCGTATACAAGGGAGAAAGGGGTTGCCCCTGTTGAAGTGCGGACAAATGTACGATATCCATGCAAAGTGAATGGCAGCATCTCATGCCAATCCTTGTACGTAACAACCATCTTCTGGACAATTTTCTTGATATTCTTATTAGCAGCTTCAATAGCCCCATTCATCTTGGGTCTATAAGGAGAAGAATTATGATGTGCAATCTTGAACTCGCTACACAACTCTTTCATCATCTTGTTGTTCAAGTTAGATCCATTATCAGTAATGATCTTATCTGGCACACCATAACGGCATATGAGTTGATTCTTGATAAACTTCACAACCACCTGCCTGGTCACGTTTGCATATGACATCACTTCAACCCACTTGGTGAAGTAATCAATTGCTACGAGAATAAACCTGTGATCGTTGGAAGCTTTTGGCTCTATCATGCCAATCATGTCAATTCCCCACATGGAGAAAGGCCATGGTGATGAAATCACATTCAGAAGTGTCGGGGGAATACGAATCTTGTCCGTATAAATCTGACACTTATGGGATTTCTTCACATATTTGCAGTAGTCAGACTCCATCGTCAGCCAATAGTAGCCTGCTCTCAACATCTTCCTAGCCATGGCGTGTCCATTGGAATGAGTACCAAATGAACCCTCATGGACCTCAGCCATTAACAGGTCTGCTTTGTGTCTATCCACGCATCTGAGCAGAACCATGTCAAAATTCCTTTTATAAAGCACATCACCATTGAGGTAGAAAATGCCTGATAATCTCCTCAAAGTCTTCCTATCTTTCACAGATGCCCTAGGCGGGTAAATTTGACTTTGCAGAAAACACTTGATATCATAATACCATGGCTTATCATCCTTCACCTCTTCAACTGCAAATACGTGAGCTGGTTTGTCCAAGCGCATCACAGTGATATTGGGAACTTCATTCCAGAGTCTCACCACGGTCATCGATGCGAGTGTAGCAAGTGCATCTGCCATCCGATTCTCATCTCGAGGAATATGATGGAAGTCTACCTCAGTAAAGAATGTTGAAATCCTCCTCGCGTAGTCTCTATATGGGATGAGGCCAGGCTGATTCGTCTCCCATTTGCCCTTAATCTGATTAACAACAAGGGCCAAATCACCATAAACATCAAGATGTTTGTTCCTAAGATCAATACACTCTTCCAATCCCATGATACAGGCCTCATATTCCGCCATATTATTCGTGCATTTGAAAGTTAGCCTTGCTGTAAAAGGAAAATGTGTGCCCTGAGGAGTAATAATCACTGCCCCAATACCATTTCCATATTGATTTACAGTGCCATCAAACACCATGCTCCATCGGGAACCAGGCTCTGGCCCTTCATCAAGCGTAGGCTCATCGCAATCTTTCATTTTCAAATACAGAATCTCCTCATCTGGGAAATCATACTGAACTGACTGATAATCCTCAATTGGTTGATGTGCCAAGTGGTCAGCCAAGATACTACCTTTAATAGCTTTCTGAGCTCGATACTCAATATCATACTCAGATAACAACATCTGCCAACGGGAAATCCTCCCAGTTAAAGCAGGCTTCTCAAAGATATACTTGATTGGGTCCATTTTGGATATCAACCAAGTCGTATGATTCAACATATACTGGCGTAAGCGCTTAGCATCCCAAGCCAAAGCACAGCATGTTTTCTCAAGCATTGAGTATCGAGACTCACAATCGGTGAACTTCTTACTCAGGTAGTAGATAGCATATTCTTTCTTCCCTGATTCGTCTTGCTGACCAAGAACACAACCCATTGAGTCTTCAAGAACTGTCACATACATAATCAATGGTCTCCCTTCCACTGGCGGGGACAGAATCGGAGGCTCGGACAGATACTCCTTGATAATGTCAAAGGCTCTTTGGCAATCCTCGGTCCAATCATGACGCTGATCTTTCTGGAGGAGCTTGAATATTGGCGCACATGTGGCAGTCATGTGGGATATAAATCTGGAGATATAATTCAAGCGGTCAAGAAAACCTCGGACTTGCTTCTCAATTTTGGGTGCATGCATCTCTTGTATTGCTTTGACCTTGGCAGGATCAACTTCAATACCTCTCTCACTGACAATAAAGCCCAATAACTTACCGGAACGGACTCCAAATGTACACTTGTTAGGATTCAGACGAAGCTTATACTTCCTCAAACGCTGAAATAGCTTCAACAAGTGCTCAACATGTTCAACTTCCGTTCTTGACTTTGCGATCATATCATCTACATACACCTCAATTTCCTTGTGCATCATATCGTGAAACAAGGTAGTCATAGCTCGTTGATACGTGGCTCCGGTGTTCTTCAAACCGAAGGGCATCACTTGATAACAGAATGTTCCCCAAGGTGTGATGAATGTTGTCTTCTCCATATCCTCGGGTGCCATCTTAATCTGATTATATCCGGAAAATCCGTCCATAAACGAGAAGACATTGAAATTAGTTGTATTATCTACCAACATATCAATGTGTGGTAGAGGAAAATCATCTTTCGGACTAGCTTTATTCAAGTCTCTATAGTCTACACACATTCAGACTTTTCCATCTTTCTTAGGCACATGCACGATATTGGCCACCCATTGAGGATATGTAGAAGTCACCAGAAACCCTGCATCAATTTGCTTCTGAACTTCCTCTTTGATCTTCACTGCCATATCAGGATGAGTTCTTTTGAGTTTTTGCTTCACAGGCACACACTCAGGCTTCAAAGGCAGGAAATGTTGCACGATATCAGTATCCAGACCAGGCATGTCTTCATATGACCAGGCAAAGACGTCGACGTATTCTCGTAGCAACTCAATCAACCCCTTCTTAACAGTTTCTTCAAGGAGTGCCCCAATCTTCACTTCTCGCACACAATCCTCAGACCCCAAGTTGACTGTTTCCAGATTCTCAAGATGTGGCTGAATGATCTTCTCTTCGTGCTTAAGCAGACGGGTAATCTCATCAGGAATCTCTTCAACATCATCTTCTTCGGCTTCAAATACAGGGAACTCAAAGTTGGGAGATGGTGTTGGATCATTATGTTCAGTGGTTTTGATCAACCTGCATAATGATTTTGGATATAAAAAAGATTTTAGAATTCAAACAAGGCAAATCATTATGCAGATGAAAAGATTGATTTTATTCTATTTTCAAGGTTTTATGTGATCACCAATTTCATGCAAAAAAGCAAAAAGTGAAAATAATTGGAAAAACAAACATTTAACATGAATTTATTGAATGAAAATATCATTGTATTTATGAGCCAACAATGTCATCACTCCTCCTTTTGGCATGGGAGAAGGGTTTTTAAACAAAATGAACATTACGTTGACTTACGGACAACTGTCGGAACATCAACAGCGACCCAGTTATTGCAGACCCCTCCAGGGATGACAAAGTTGCCAGAATCTTCCTCTGCATCCTCTTCCACAATAGCAGCAGCTTCCTCGTCTTGGACGGCGTGGATGAACCCACCACTCTGAAACAGCCCATGCTTGTTGAAAATGCCAGAAGAATACCCTATGCCAGCCCGGGATTTATTGTCTTCCATCTTGATCATTTGTCCCAAACCGATAGTTGTGCCATGCTCAATGGCCAACTTAGCATCATTGTAGGACACAAATGAAGAAGTTCCTTTCTTAGTAGGCTCAGCAATAGATAAAGCTTGGAACGGCGTCCCAACTTCATCCTCAACATCTATGTAAGAAAAGGAAGACAGATGTCTAACCAAGAGAGCCTTGTCTCCCCCTACCACCACCAGCTTTTTGTTCTTGACAAACTTCAATTTCTGGTGTAGGGTGGATGTCACGGCGCCTGCCTTGTGAATCCATGGTCTACCCAACAGACAGCTATATGATGGGTGGATATCCATGACCTGAAAAGTGATCTGGAAATCACTTGGTCCAATCTTGACTGGGAGTTCAACCTCACCAATCATTGTTTTGCGGGATCCATCAAAAGCTTTTACCACTACTCCACTCTGCCTCATGGGAGGCCCCTGGTATGACAATCTAGCTAGAGTGGACTTTGGCAACACATTCACTGATGATCCAGTGTCTACCAGCACATTAGACATGGAATCATCCTTGCAGCTCATAGATATGTGAAGTGCCAAATTATGGTCTCTTCCTTCCTCAGGGAGATCAGCATCACAAAAACCCAGATAGTTACAAGCGGTAATGTTTGCAACAATACTACCAAATTATTCTATTGTGACGTCATGGTTTACATACGCCACATCCAACACCTTCTGCAGAGCTTCACGGTGTGGTTCTGAGTTCATAAGCAAAGATAGCACAGAGATCTTTGACGACGTTTGTAGAAGCTGATCTACAACGTTGTATTCACTCCTTTTGATGAGCCTCATCATCTCATCACAGTCTTCATTCATGGTGTCATTCTGGCCAGCAGAGACAGGAGTTCTAACAACAGTGGCAGGTTTACTAGCAACAAGTGCCGGATTCGGAGCAATAACAACATTCCTAACCGGGCGCACAACATAATCAGCAACATCGGCCCTTCTGGTATCAGCCTGGGGCTTCGGCGGAGCCGAGAAAACACGACCGTTACGAGTCAGGCCGCTGACATCGCAATATTAACAACAGAAGTAGAGAGCAGGGGCACCTCCTTCCCATCCTCCAATGCCACAGCATTATAGCGATAGGGGACAGCTTTATCGGAAGAATATGGCACATGGCCAGCTGGTTTAATTATTAGAGAGGGAGAAGCCTTCTGTTTACTGCCATCATATCGGATGACAACAGGCTCTGGGATCCGAAATACCGGAGATATCACATTGACTTCATCATCAGCATCGCGATTTTGAAGTATTTCAATTACACCTTCATCCAGCATTTCTTGGATGTCTTTACGAACCTGGCAACATCCCCTCTGATTGACAGTGCAAACTTGGTATCTGTCGTGGTCGTGCTCATAGTGACTGTATTCACACAACACTCTGTACATCTCGACCAACGATTGTCGAATATGGCTGACATATTTGACCTTATACTTACCAGGGCAGCCCTGGACCATGTTGACAGAGGATTTCCCATGCTCGGGCAATGGGTTCTTCTTCACATTGGGACCTACGTCCTCGAAACATAAGATACCACTTCTCACAAGGTCTTGAACCTTGGTCTTCAGCGGGTAACAGTTTTCCACGTCATGTCTGGGGGAACCGGAATGATAGACACAATGTAGCTCGGGCTTATACCACCACTGAGGGTTGGTAGGTATAGCCGGTGGATCGCGTGGAGTAATCAGCTTCCTCTCTATCAAAGAGGGATATAGCTCTGCGTAGGTCATTGGAATAGGATCGAAGGTGACCCTCTTCCTCTCATAGCTGGTACTAGTCTGATTGTTGTTTCGAGGCTGGTAGGCCTGCTGTTGAGGACGGTGTTGTGGTTGTTGTTGATGTTGCTGTTGCTGGTTATTGTTGTGCTGATAGTGTTGATTTTCCCTGAAAACAGGTGCTATGTGAGCCACCTGATGCTGATTACTGGCGGGAGGCACGGTCTTCCTCCTTACTGAGGGTCTTCTAGGTTTAACATGGGAGGTCACAGCATGTGCCTCACCAACTTTCTTCTTTCACAACGCCCCATATCGTTTGGCAGAAGAGCCTTCTTCTCTAGTCAGGCGCCCTTCCCTGACTCATTCCTCCAAACGCATCCCTATGTTCACCATCTCGGTGAAATCAGAAGGAGCGCTGGCAATCATCCGCTCGTAATAAAATAAGCTCAAGGTCTTCAGGAAGATCTTGGTCATTTCTTTTTCTTCCAGCGGAGGCACAATCTGTGATGCTAGCTCTCGCCACCTCTGGGCATACTCTTTGAAAGTTTCCTTGTCCTTCTAGGACATGGCTCTCAATTGATCCCTATCGGGAGCCATATCCACATTATACTTGTATTGCTTGACGAAGGCCTCGCCAAGGTCGCTGAAGGATCAGATGTTCGCACTGTCCAAGCCCATACACCATGTCAGGGCAGCACTAGACAAACTGTCCTCGAAATAGTGAATAAGAAGCTGATCGTTATCGGTCTGAGTCGACATCTTCCTTGCATAAATAACCAGGTGGCTGAGAGGGCAAGTATTTCCCTTGTATTTTTCAAAGTCAGGTACTTTGAACTTTACAAGGATTTTGACTTTTGGAACCAGGCAGAGTTCAGCAGCAGACTTGCCAAAGAGGTCCTTTCCTCTGAGAGTTTTGAGTTCCTTGCGGAGCTCAAGAAATTGATCGTTCATAGCATCCATCTTTTCATAAACATCTGGGCCCTCAGACGGCTCAGAGTGGTAGATGGTGTCGTCTACTCTTGGCATAGTATGCACGACAGGAGGTGGAATGGCGAGGACCGGGCTAGATGCCGGCAGAGAAGCAAACGTGGGGGCAAGACCCTCAGGAACAAAGTTGGCAGGCATCCCTCAAGGAAACACGGCTGGCATAGCAGTTGGTGCAAAGTGGGCGCTGGCCGCAGGCACTGTTGAAGAGGCAATCTCAGAGATGAATATCCTCTGGGGAGGAGTTGAAGGTGTCGGAGACGACTGGCTTTGGGCGGCCATGAAAGACTCCATTAGGGCAGTCAATCTGGCCACTTCCTCCTTGAGTTCATGGTTCTCTTGCTCTATGTGATCCATCAATCTTGAAGCGTTGGCTCGAGTGTAGTACCGGTGAGTCAGCTTGTCTTCAAAATAAATGAAGAATAGAGTTAGACCATTGAACAAGAAGCCTGGAGCAAAACCTGCTTATCCACATGATGCATGCAATGCTTGTGCATATGATTTATTTTTTAATCAGAGGAACTTTAGAGTCCTATTTGCAAATATTGAAAATATTAATCATTTAGACATATATGGAAATATCACATCAATAATATCTGGAAAATATTTTTACACCAAAGAAGTACAGTCTTGGTAACCAAATACAATACAAGAGACAAGGAAAGTGTACATCCTATGGAACCCTAGAAGCAATCGTCTAAAGCTCTGGAGACTGGAAGATAAGCTCCACGAAGCCTCTTCACCTCCCTCTCATAGGCTGCCTCCATATTTGCCTTCTCTTTGGCGAGTCGATCATACTTCCTCTTCCAAAACTTGGAAGACTGAGGAAGAAGAGAAGTCAACATATCATCAGGCTCATCAATAACCTGGTGCTCAAGAAACTCTATCAAAGCATCCTTCTCTCTAAGCTGCTGAAGTAGCTCCTCTCGTTCACGGATCCAAGCATGCGAACGGTCTTCGTCTCTCAACTCCTCTACTCCTTGGTCAGGGATGGTTGAAGGCCCAACCACTACCAAAGGTGTAGGTCTTGGATACTCATAAGGCATGAGGTACTCAGAAGCTCTCACCTAACCCAAGAGGTATAGGGTTCCAAAGCAATACAGTTCTTCGGACCAAGCTCTTTCCTTCCCTTCCTATGGATCTTGCGCCAAGCGCGAACCATTCTTCCCTTCAAGCCTTGGGGATCTTTACCCTCCTGGAATAATACACCTTCTAACAGAATGTTATTAGGTTTATACTTTAGGGGGAACCCAAGCTGACGACGTGCCAAGATAGGGTTGTATTAATCCCACCACATGTACCAAGTACAGGCACATTGGAGAATTCACCACAAGAGTCGATAATCTGCACACCATCATATACACGGTTGTACCAAAAGATATCATCATTAGTGAGAGACATAAGTCTCGTGGACCACCGTACACATCCTTTGTTCTCCTTGAAGGCGACCATCTGCGGCAAGTGCGAAATAAACCACTTGTACAGCAGAGGCAAACAGCACACAATGGTACCACCACCCTTTGCATTCCTCATATGCAAAGAGAAATAAGTGTCACCCAACAGAGTCAGAACGGGATTAAGAGTAGAGAAAATCCTAATAGCGTTCACATCCACAAACTTGTCAATGTTGGGGAATAACACTAGCCCATAGATGAGAAGTATAAATATGGCCTCAAAGGCGTCCTCACTCATGGCCTTCCCATACAAGATAGCTTGAGCAATGAGGAACTCAGAAGGGAGACCTTGAATTCCACCTTTGGTAGTCATATGAGCACCAACCAGAGATTCATCTATATGCAACAGATCAGCAATCTCTTGAGAAGTAGGAACCCTCTCTAATCCACTGAACGGCAACTGGTCTAGGATAGGTATACCCACAAGATAGGCATACTCCTCAAGCGTAGGCAAAAGCTGGAAATCCGGAAATGTGAAGCAACGGTACAAGGGATCTTAGAACTGCATCAATATGCTCATCAAACCTTCGTCCACTTGAGTAGCCAGAATAGATAGAAGCTTTCCATGACGAGCCTTGAAATCCAAGGGATCTAATACATACGATGTCAAATTCCTTAGCTCTTTCAAGTCGGGTTGTCTGAAACTGTACTTCATCGTATTCCTTCTTTGTCTATCCATGTCTAAAAATTTGCAAATAGACCTCTTAAGTTCCTTGAAAATTTTCTCATTATTGATGATATGGATGCAAATGGATGCATGAATGCATGGATGCAACAATCACACTCAAGGATCAAGCAAAGCACACTACACAAAGGTCATGGGATGGATCAAGTCATCCTTAATATTAATCATCCATTTTGGTGGATTATGGTTTACACCTTATCAACACCCAAGTTCCATTGATATTAAGGATACAAGAACGGATCAACCATGAATCAAGGGTTTGTTACGAGTCACGAGCATGGAGTCTCGGTTAAGAACCACCCAAAGGAAGTGTACTAGGGTTTAAACCTGCCAAACATGTTCTACAAGAGGTTCCCATAGTCATCATCCCATCTTTCGGATATTATCGGATAAATGACTACTCGTATTCCAAAAATATTCTCAAGAGAGACTCTTATGAGTGTAGTATCGCGTAACAATCGTATCAAATCTTACACTTGAACGACTTTCGCACTACGTCCTAAGAATAGGCCAAGATGGGCTTGGTAGACTAAGGTCCTTGGCTTCTAAGGTCTATATTGGAAAGATTAATGCTTAACCACGACTACTCGTGTGACATTATTGATCCCAACATGACCTCCACCAAGTGAATAGGCTTGCAAGTCAACTTGCTAAGGAATAACTCCACACAAGTCGACAAGACTATGCCATTCTCCTATCCTAAGTGCACTCGAGTTCGGGTACAGAACTCATCTCACAAAGATCACCAAGCATACAAGGAATTAATATATCAAACAATTCAATCATTGCATACAATACAGTAATCCCAAATTACACAAAAATATGTCACAAAAATATACAATACAATACAACAAATATGAAAAGTAGGCAAAACCCACTAGGCAAATGATTCCCCAGCAGAGTCGCCACTTTTCTGTAGCGGGGTATTCGTTAAATTTAGATTTATTGACTAAATCAAAAGTAAACCATACAAGTCGAGTCGCCACCGCACTTCTATTTATCCAAAGGAAAGGTTAGAAAGCGAACAAAAACCGAGAAGTTTTATCGAATCAAAAACTAATAAAAATGTCAGAGATCGGGGTAAGGGGGTTGGTTATGCAATGGGAAGGTGTTAAGCACCCAAAACATCCTAGGTACTCCTAGGGAGCCCTTTTCACACTTGTTGTAAGGTTGGTATTTATGAAAATTTGTTTTGTGCAAACATGATTGGGGGAGGTGAGAAGAGAATATACAAGTTATTTACAATTTTGTGTTTGAATGGATAAACCCATTGCCTATGTACCAACTTAAAAAAAGATTAGGATCAAAACCTCGTAGTTCGGGGTAAAAATCTCAAAACAAGTTGGTGAATTGATTGGTCTAAAGGCCTTAAGGTCTTTTGTTATCCAAGGGACAAAACTCAACCTGAAAACCACAAATCCACCATGTGAGGATAGCTTCAACATGCTAGTGAGGGGTTAACCCTATAATAAGCATGGAAGACTTATTGTCCATCACTAAGGATATAGGTGAGTATTATATCTACCTCAAGGATAACTCAAACCTAATAGCTAAAGGTTATGAAAAGTTTTTGATAAGAAAGTGGCCATTGAAACCACAAAAGTATTTGGATGAGTTATATTTACCAATGAAAAGTATTTACAAAATATGGTCAAAGTTGACTTAAAGATTCAATTCAAAATAAGTGTTATGAAAAGAAAGATTGAAAATCAAAAGCATAATGCTTAGGTTTCTAATGTTAGAAAACAAGTGTTAATGTTTGCACAAAAGTTTTGGCTTGGGTTAGAGTGGAGGGAAGAAGAAGAATGGCTAAAGTCATAATCATACAAGAGATGAAGGATAAGAAACAAGACCACAAATGGAGTTCCTTTCTTGAGATCATATTGATGATCCAAGTAGCTCCCATCCTTTGGAATAAGCAAGCAAATAAGTGTATACTCAAGCAATCAATCAAGCAAGAAAAGCTCTTAGGAATCTTCCAATGGCTCTTGTATCTTTCTCTTTTGAAGCACATGACAATGGTTCTTCAATTTGGCTCAAATAGGAATCCCTAGCACAAAAGCACACACATTAAAAAGTTCCATGAAGTAAATCAAGAATGGACAAGAGTGAGTTTAGAGATTTGGTCCTTCTAATCCATCTTCAACATTAAGGCCTTTGTACTCCATTTTGCATAGGGAATGTCCTAGAATCTAAGTCTTTTTTGTCCATTTTGCATTTTGGTCCACAACAATCAAAACAAAAGCACAAGCACAATAATATATACACAATTATGTGCTCAAGTGAGCAAAAGGTAAATTGTATTAACATAAACATGTGCTGAAATGAGCAAAGGGCAAAAGCAAATGAATAATATGTACAAGAATAGTAAATTGCATAAATGTAAAGTGCAAGAATTAAATGTTAATGGTTAATGGTTAGTGTTAGAGTTAGTGTGCCGTAAGGCAATTTAGCGCTATGTTAAGCAATCGTAATTGGACTTATGTAGAAGTCACAACTATCTGAGGTCGGTCAATAATAATGTAGGAAACAACACAAGTTAGAGATTTTGATTAGTGAATCAAACTCCTACAACTTGCCATGCCAAAAAGAAGATGAGAAATGATCTTGTATTGATTTAGGTTCTTTGTTTGATTAGGAAGCAACATATCCTTAATGCAAAGCCATTCACTTGATCCATGATCAAGATGAATTAGATTTGAATCAAGGAAGGTTAAACCTCCCATGTATCAGGGCTAACCACCAATCTTCAACTCATTGATCAAAAAAGAAAAAGAAGAAGAAGAAGAAGAAGAAGAAGAAGAAGAAGAATATTAAAGTGCATTAATGGAAATGAAATGAGATAATCAACAAGCATTAACCAAAGATAGAGGAGATCAGGGTCAAACAATAGTAAACAGAAGAAAAATGAAGATTAGAAGTCAAGAAACAAATAAAATATTTTTGGTATTTTTCAAAAGTAAAATAATACTTGAATTAAAATAATAAAGAAAGGTCAAACTTCAAACTCTCTTCAAATCAACTTTGAAAAGTCCAAGTGAATTATCCTAAGTTCAACAAGGTCAAACAAAGTTTGACAAAAAATTTCAGTATTTTTAGAAGTCAGAAACTATTTTTAATCAATTAGAAATGCATAAAAATAACCTAATTGAATTAAAATCTCAAATAAATCTCAAACCAATTAATAAATTGATGAGAATATTTTTCATAGATCTATCATCATTCAAAGAGGTTGGAAAAATATTTTTGTATTTTTTGAATATCAAAAACTAATTAAAATGAATTAAAAATAACCAAAATAATTAAAAATAGCGAAAAAAACATGGAGCGTTGGATGCAGAGCTCATTAATTGAGTTGGCAAATCGCTTGGTCCACACGTGCGCGCCTACCAAACACCTTAGTCAATGTAATCACACCTGGCCTTTAAACAAGTCATAACATATAGTGGCCTGGATTAAATCTGGAAACGCAAATGCACGGTTCAGATTCAATCTGGAGACCAGACGGTGGTGTACACCACCGTCTTCTCCGGCCAACTTCTGGCGACGGCCAAAATTGCAGAGAAATAAAAGTTCACCAAATGCCACGATCCAGGTACCAAATGAAAGTTGGGGTGATGTACATCACCCCTGTACCAACCAATTCAGCTCTAGGCTTCCTTAGAAAGAGGAATCAGAGCTTGAATTTCGTGGTGTTCAACTGAAACATGTTAGATTTTGAAAATTCAAAGCTCAAAGTGATTGCCTCTATGGAGAGGACTTCAGACAACACAACAACAACAAGAAACAAGCAATATGCAACGAGATTCGAAGAAAACAAATTCTGAAGTAAACCTCTGAAATGGAGAGTTTGAGAGCACGATTTCTTGATGCTTAAGCTTGCAGTGTGATCTATGGGTTAAGGTGAGCAAGGCTTAGGAATTGTAGATCTAAAAATCAATCAATGAAATTGAAGTTTAGATTTGAAAAATTTGAGAGAAAATGGTGAGTTCCTTTGAGTATGGGTGAGGAGTGATTCGTGCAGCATGTAAGGCGCCTTCAGATTGCTGAAATGAGAAGCATTGGCCTTGTATTTATAGCAGATTATAGTTGATATGCATGAACAAAGCATTGCATGGATGGAAAGGGCCTCCATGCATGGGCCTGTATAGGCACATGGAGGGCCCAATTCCACTTGGATTTGCAAGCTTATGCCAAATGAAATCAGAATGGACGTGCAGATTGTGTATGCTTAGCTCATGCAATGCATTTTTAATGAGTTTCCAAAATTGTACCAACTTGTTCATCTCTTCGAAAATGGCATTTCCCAAACTGAAGCATAACCTTATCGGTAATGGTTGGAAAGCTTTTTGCATGAGGATCATTTGTTATGTTGACCAAAACTTCATTTGACATTTGGAAATTGGTGAAAAATGATCATGAAGTGTGGGGTGCAAAACATGTACATGTGAGAATTTCAAAAATGGCCAAACTTTAAGCACTTCTGTTTCAATGATGCAAGCTCCAAATGATAAAAACCTTCAACATCAAAGTTGTATATATTTTCAATACACTCAATTTGGACTTAAATTGTGCATCATTTGGATTTTTGATGAAGAAGTTATTGGCACTTGAAGTTGGACTTTTTCACATTTTAATGCTTTTGGTCCAAAGTGACCTATAATGTTTTGCATTATCACATGTATTTCTTTTAGTATTTTGAAATTTTGTTCAACATAACAATTTTAGTAGACACCTTAAACCTTCCAGTGCATTTAATACCACCTTAAAATCATGAAAAATGAATGAGTTATGTCCTTGGGAAGTTGACCCAAAATTCGGGTTTCAGTCAAAATGACCTATAATGTCTTGAAATGGATGATGACCTTACAAGCTTCAAATCAATTTTTAATGAACATGAAAGTTATTCATATGGTTCTTAAGAACATTTTTTCTCTTGGGGTCATCTCCATTTGACAAACACATTAAAAGTTAGGTCTCAGTGTACTTTAAAATAGTCAGATGAATTGACTGATCAACTTCTCAAGTCCAAACCTCATATCTTGATGAATTGATGATTTAGGACACTTAAGTAAGCTCAAATATGCATGAAATGATTAATTAAAGAACTTCCCTTGATTGTATTTGATCATGGGTTGAGGTTGCTTCATGAGCAAGGCATAGTTGATGAACAGATGAATTAGGGTTTCCTTGGGAAACAAGCCTCAAACCCCTTGGTTTGCTTTGATCAAAATGATGAATTGAGATACTTGGGAGGCATATTTGATGGATGAGAGCTTTGGGAACCATTGTCATGCTTGCTTTCATCTTCACTGGGCCATATCAATGCACATAGAATCTCCTAGAAGCTTTGGATCTTGTGACTGCTCAAGCTACAAACAACAAATGTTAGTGACATATTTTTGTGCTTTTGGTTAGTAAATAAAATGAGAAAAGCAATAATATACAATTCAAGCATACTTGGTGATCTCAAACCAACTCACAAAAGATCCCACCCAAAAGGTAAGGAGCCAAGATGCTTATGATCCTTGAGGCAAGATGCAAATGCAATGTTATGATGCCATGAGGGATCTTAGGGTCAAAATTGGGGTCTTACATGCGCCCAAAACTAAGAAGCAAGTCCGAGGTTTTCTTGGTCGCTTGAATTATATTTCCATATTTATATCCCACATGACTGCCACATGTGCGCCGATATTCAAGCTCCTCCGGAAAGATCAGCGTCATGATTGGACCGAGGATTGCGAAAAAGCCTTTGACAGTATTAAAGAGTATCTGTCCGAGCCTCCGATTCTGTCTCTGCCTGTCGAAGGGAGACCCTTGATTATGTATCTGACTGTCCTTGAAGACTCTATGGGTTGTGTCCTAGGTCAGCAAGATGAATCCGGGAAGAAAGAGTATGTTATTTACTACCTGAGTAAGAAGTTCACTGATTGTGAGTCTTGATACTCAATGCTTGAGAAAACATGTTGTGCTTTGGCTTGGGCTACTAAGCGCTTACGCCAGTATATTTTGAATCATACAACTTGGTTGATATCCAAAATGGATCCAATTAAGTATATCTTTGAGAAGCCTGCTCTAACTGGGAGGATTGCCCAATGGAAGATGTTGTTGTCTGAGTATGATATTGAGTATCGAGCTCAGAAGGCTATTAAAGGTAGCATCTTGGCTGACCACTTGGCACATCAACCAATTGAGGATTATCAGTCAGTTCAGTATGACTTCCTAGATTAGGAGATTCTATATTTGAAAATGAAAGATTGCGATGAGCCTACGCTCGATGAAGGGCCAGAGCCTGGTTCCCAATGGAGCATGGTGTTTGATGGCGCTGTAAATCAATATGGAAATGGTATTGGGGCAGTGATTATTACTCCTTAGGGCACACATTTTCCTTTTACAGCAAGGCTAACTTTCAAATGCACGAATAATATGGCAGAATATGAGGCTTGTATCATGGGATTGAAAGAGTGTATTGATCTTAGGATCAAGCATCTTGATGTTTATGGTGATTCGGCCCTTGTTGTTAATCAGATTAAGGGTGATTAGGAGACGAATCAGCCTGGCCTCATCCCATATAGAGACTATGCAAGGAGGATTTCAATGTTCTTTATTGAGGTTGACTTCCATCATATCCCTCGAGATGAGAATCGGATGGTAGATGCACTTGCTACACTTGCTTCGATGATCGTGGTGAGACTCTGGAATGAGGTTCCCAATATCACTGTGATACGCTTGGATAGACCAGCTCATGTATTTGCAGTAGAAGAAATGAAGGATGATAAGCTGTGGTATTATGATATCAAGTGTTTTCTCCAAAGTCAGATTTACCCTCCTGGGGCATCTGTGAAATATAAGAAGACTTTGAGGAGATTATCTGGCAGTTTCTACCTCAATGGCGATGTGCTTTATAAGATTAATTTCGATATGGTTCTGCTCAGATGCGTGGATAGACACGAAGCAGACCTGTTGATGACTGAAGTCCATGAGGGTTCATTTGGTACTCATTCCAATGGACATGCCATGGCAAGGAAGATGTTGAGAGCAGGCTACTATTGGCTGACAATGGAGTCTGATTGCTGCAAATATGTGAAGAAATGCCACAAGTGTCAGATTTATGCGGACAAGATTCATATTCCCCCGACACTTATGAATATGATTTCATCACCATGGCCTTTCTCTATGTGGGGAATTGACATGATTGGCATGATAGAGCCGAAAGCGTCCAACGGTCACAGATTTATTCTCGTAGCAATTGATTACTTCACCAAGTGGGTTGAAGCGGCATCGTATGCAAACGTGACAAGGCAGGTGGTTGTGAAGTTTATCAAGAATCAACTCATATGCCGTTATGGTGTGCCAGACAAGATAATTACTGATAATGGATCTAACTTGAACAACAAGATGATGAAAGAACTTTATAGCGAGTTCAAGATTGCACATCATAATTCTTCTCCTTATAGACCCAAGATGAATGGGGCTGTTGAAGTTGCTAATAAGAACATCAAGAAGATTATCCAGAAGATGGTTGTTACATACAAAGATTGGCATGAGATGTTGCCATTGGCTTTGCATGGATATCGTACATCTGTCCGCACTTCAACAGGGGCAACCCCTTTCTCCCTTGTATATGGCATGGAGGTTGTGCTCCCAGTAGAGGTGGAGATCCCATCAATGAGAGTTTTTATAGAAGCCAAGTTGACTGAGGCTGAATGGGTTCAGAGTCGTTACGACCAGTTGAACTTGATTGAAGAGAAGAGATTGACTGCCATGTGCCATGGTCAGTTATATCAGCAAAGGATGAAGAAAGCCTTTGATAAGAAGGTCAAGCCTCGTGTGTTCCGAGAATGTGACCTTGTGCTCAAGAAAGTCTTGTCTTTCGCGCCCGATTCCAGGGGCAAGTGGACTCCAAACTATGAAGGTCCATATGTTGTTAAGAGAGCCTTTTCAGGCGGTGCTTTGATACTTACAACTATGGATGGGGAGGATTTCACTCGTCCTGTGAATTCAGATGCAGTCAAGAAATACTTCGCCTAAAAAGAAAAACAGAATAGCTCGCTGAGTTGAAAACCCGAAAGGGCAGCTTAGGCAAAAAAATGAGTGTCTCGGTGGATTGAAAACCCGAAAGGGCGACCCAGGCAAAAGTTAGAGACATAAAAAATGAATATATATATCCCGCTAGATTGAGTACCCCACCTTGGGGCAATCTAGGCAAAAATTAGGGATTTGGCAAGTAACTGCATCCTGACAAGACTTTGTTCTACAAGTTGTCTTCTGTCAAAGATTCTCGCTCAGTCATCGTCAACTGAAGCTTCAAATACATTGGATTCAGGGTTGGTGGAGAAATGGTCATTATGTTCAATGTAGCCCTTTTCCAATATATATCACCAATTTCAAATTTGTAAAGATCTATGGAGTCTTACAATTTGCAGACTACCATTCTATCAAATGAATTTGAGCCTTTATCCAATCCTTTGCACTCTTATTTATTTCTATTCAACAAATATTTGCACGTTTTATTGATAAATATCATTGTTTTAAATAAATAAAATTTTCATAATTTTTTTAACAAAGTGAACATTCACAATGACAGAAAGGATAATTGGGACATCTTCAGTGCTCTCCCAAGGACAGTATGATCTCCGAAAGGGTAAGACATTTGTTCATATTCCTAGCATACTTGTGTCCTCTTCGTTATCTTTCAGGTTGTCTCCTCCGCGAGCGCAGAAGAAAGTTAAGCCCCACTAAATGCCCAGAGAATCTGGAATTGGGTCTCAGTTTGTTAGCCCCCCAGTGAGGTTGTGTTTAGCATCTGCGTTATCAATTATATGGTTGTCATCCGTTGAGAGGAAGGACTTAAAATCCCTTATAAGTTGGTAAATTTGGCATGCTATCTTTTCGAGGAAGTTGGTCTTCCCTCATTCAGATTGGATCTCTCCCGCAGAATAGGCAGGAAATCCTCGGCATGAGCGGAATTCTCAACAAGTTTGGTTTTTAGATTTTCCCCTGTGGACTTGTCTACTTTAATCTCCAGCAGATTTGCTCCTCGATCTTCCTCAGCAGGGTTGATCCCACGGTTACTCCTCAGTACGGTCGTCAGCAGTGTTTCCCTAGTGGAGTTGTCTGATCAGAGCCTGTTTGTTATTTTCCTCCTGAACATAGTGGGTGATGAAAATGTTTATCTTTCCATCCCCAGTGGAGTCGTGTTTCTCTTCTCCTCGGCAGAGATGATTTATCCAGCAATGCACGGAAATGTGTTGGTTTCAAAACTTTTTGATCGGCGATTTGTTCCCCACAGAGTTTCATCCTTCCCCGGGATAATTTCCCTAGTGAAATGGCTTCTGCGACGGATCGTATCCATGTTCAGTTCCCCAACCTAGACTTGGCCTGATTTCAGATTGGCGTCGGAACTTCTGAGGAAAATGTGTTGATTCCTTCCCAGCGGAGTGATTGGTTCTCCTTCCCCTGTAGAGATCATTGTTTCCTGGTATCTGTTGCCCCCATCAGATTGGATGTTCTCCAGTGGGCCTGGGTTTCTCTTTTGAGAAGTAGTACCGGATGTCTGTCCATTAATTCTTGGACCTGTTTGTGTTAGATATGTCTGTTTGTCAGCATTAATCATACATAAACCACGCATATACATGCATAATTATAACATTCAAAAATTCACGTTGCATTTCTTTGCCATATATCTTTGTTTGTTATCTCCTGCTATTTGGTGATATATATTTCCCCAAAGCAGATGTTTGTGTCTAATCTCTCCATATAGAGTTAGCCCCATAGGCAGAAAGTATTTATCCTTTCTTCCACATTCCCCACTGAGTTATGACCTCGGGGATGATTGTTATTTCAGTTTCCTCCTAAAACATGTATTGGGATGGAATTTCTCCCCTGAGTTATATCCTCATTGGGTTGAGTCTTGTTTCATTGTGTCTCTCTAGTTTGTTCCTAGACTGACTACTCTTGTTATTTCCCCTGCACTTCCCCGTAGTTTAGATGAATGATTGCTCAGTAACCAGTAATTATCCATCTTTTCCCCGACGGAGTTTGTGTGGTTTACTACCCAGTAACCGGTAGTTGTAAACCCCATTTTATCCCCTTGCAGAGTTAACCTTTGATTATTGTTCATCCTAACCGATGACAGTTACTCTCTTCCGTTGGTTTTCTATCTAGTAACCGGTAGATGTAATCCCCTCTTTGTTGGTTATCTTTATCCAAAATTCGGTATTGATATTCTTTCGTTTTGAGTATATCTCACAGTAACCGGTGATATATCTCTCGGATCATTGAATTTATCAATGTATCCCTAGCGAGTCATCTCTCATTAACCCTTTTGTTGGTAATGATTGTTTCTCCCCTTGATCGATCATCATTTTATACCCAATAGCCGATATCCTGATGTCCTTCCTTTTCGGTCGATTTATCCTTTATTAACCTAGTATTTGGTTGTGGATAATCTTCCATGCGAGTATGTTATCTACGTTCTGACGATAATAGATAATATATCTCATGCGCTTTTCAGTCGAAGTCTTTTTCTTCCCCAGTCGAGCAAGATTCGTATTTCCTTATGGAATCGGATGCCCATCCTGTAATTGAGTTTGCTTTTTCTTCCCTCCTTTCGGATGATGAGTGTTTTGGAAATATTCCCCAATTCACGCCTGGTTGGTCACCTATTATATGCCCAGTAACCGGTATCCCTGGTGTTCCTTCCTTTCTGCTCCCTATTATGACTTTTTGTCCCCTGTGGAGTCAGATTTTCCTGAGTTGAAATATACCTTTTTAGGTTTTCCTCAAATGTTTCGAATGATTGATATCTCTCAACCTTATACCGGTCTTAGATATTCATTCTCCCCGAGCATGTTGCTTTTCTCACCCTTATACCGGTGATTTGATCACATGTCTCCTTGAGCTTATTACCCAGTAACCGGTAATACCTCATTTTGTTGTTCCCTCAGTTGAGTCCTCTTTGGACATTCCCCATCGGAGTCCCTTAGTGGATTCTCCCAGTCTGAGTCCGGATTTTTATCCGAAGTATCCTTTATGGATAGTTTTGTTGTATCAGCATATTCCCCAATACATGCAGCTTTGCGTCATCCCGAGTCTTTCCATTGATTTATTTTCATGGAATTCCTTCGTGTCTCTCAACAAGTTTTAAGTCGTGACCTGCTCACGCATTTTATTCCCTTTTAGTCCCTAAAGTCCCTGCTCCATTTATGGGTGTATTACTCATATGGATTTTCAGTTTTTCCTAATTTCTTTTCCTTTGTGGACACATATCCCCACAGAGTGTTACCTTTTGCATACATACATTTGCATCATGAGGTCTCTTAGGGACCAAAATTCGTCTCTTTGTTATTATTTAAGCCCATTTTACCTCGTCGAGACGAAGATTTTAACCTTCATATCTCCGGCTAGAATGGCCTTAAATAGGGGCATCTGTAAGACCCCAATTTTTACCCTAAGATCCCTCATGGCATCATAACATTGCATTTGCATCTTGCCTCAAGGATCATAGCATCTTGGCTCCTAACCTTTGGGTGGGAACACTTGTGAGTTGGTTTGAAATCACCAAGCATGCTTGAATTGTATATTATTGCTTTTCTTATTTTTGATTACTAACCAAAAGCACAAAAATATGTCACTAACATCTTTTGTTTTGAAGCTTGAGTAATCATGTGATCCAAGGCTCCTAGGAGGCCCCTATGCTCATTGATATGGCCAAGTGAAGGTGAAAACAAGCATGACAATGATTACCAAAGCTCTCAATCATCATATATGCCTCCCAAGTATCTCAATTCATCATTTTGATCAAAGCAAACCAAAGGGCTTGAGGCTTGTTTCCCAAGGAAACCCTAATTCATCTGTTCATCAACTGTGCCTTGCTCATGAAGCAACCTCAACCCATGATCAAATACAATCAAGGGAGGTTCTTTCATTCATCATTTCATGCATATTGGAGCTTATTTGAGTGTTCTCAATCATCAATTCATCAAGATTTGATGCATGGACTTGAGAAGTTGATCAGTCAATTCACCTGACTATTTTGAAGTATATTGAGACCTACCTTTTAATGTGTTTGCCAAATGGAGATGACCCCAAGAGAAAACATGTTCCTGAGAACCATATGAACAACTTTAATGTTCATCAAAAATTGATTTGAAGCTTGTAAGGTCATCATCCATTTCAAAACATTATAGGTCATTTTGACTGAAACCCTAATTTTGGGTCAACTTCCCAAGAACGTAACTCATTCATTTTTCATGATTTTGAGATGGGATCAAATGAATTGGAAAGTTTAAGATGTCTACTTAATTTATTATGTTTGGCAAATTTTCATAATACTAAAATAAATACATGTGATAATGCAAAGCATTATAGGTCACTTTGGACCAAAGGCATTGAAATGTGAAAAAGTCCAACTTCAAGTGCCCATAACTTTCTCATCAAAAATACAAATGATTCAAAATTTGAGTCCAAATTGATTGTCTTGAAAATATATACAACTTTGATGATGAAGATTTTGTCATTTGGAGCTTGCATCATTGAAACAGAAGGGCTTGAAGTTGGCCCATTTTGGAAATTTTCACATACACATGTTTTGCACCTTGCACTTTATGATCAATTTTCATCAATTTCTCAATTCCAAATGAAGTTTTGCCCAACATAACAATTGATCCTCATGCCAATAGATTTCCAACCATTACCCATAAGGCCGTGTTCTATTTTTGGAAGTAGCATTTTCGAAGAGGATAAAGTTTTGGTACATTTTTGGAAACTTAATTCAATCTCATTGCACAAGCTCATGACATCATTTATGCATGTCCATTTCACCTAAATGTGATACCAGCATTCATTTGCAATGAGAATTGGGCCCTCCATACGCCTGTACATGCCCATGCATGGAGGCCCTCTTCATTCATGCACACACTTTGCTCATGCATTGCCTTGCCAATTGCTATAAATAGGAGTACATAGCTTCATAATTTGATAACCTGAAGGCGCCTGTTATGCTGCATAACTCCCTCCATAGCCTCACTTAAAGGAACTTTCACTTGCTTTTCAAAAATTCAGATCTGAATTTCAACTACATTGGTTGATTTTCAGACTCATAATTCCTTGACCTTGCTTCATCTTCATCCCTAGATCACACTGCAAGCAATAGCTTTGAAGAATCGTGCTCTCCAGATTCACATTTCAGAGGTTGCTACACAAACTTATTTTCTTCGAAACACCTTGACTATTGTTGTTTTCTTGCATTTATTGGGTTGACTGAAGTCCTCTCATCAGAGGCAATTGATTTATGCTTTGAGTTTTGAAAAACCATTAAGTTTCAGTTGAACATCATAATTTTCAACCTCTAATTTCTATTTCCATGGAGGTCTAGAGTGAAAATAGATGGCACAGGGGTGATGCACATCACCCCAGCTTTCCATTGTTGTATAGATCGTGGCATTTGGTTGAGGTTGCCATGTCTGCAACTCTCACCGGCGTTGATGAGTTCGCCGGAGAAGACGGTGGTGTACACCACCGTCCTAGCCCCAGATCAAACCACAGCCCTTAGATCTCGTTTCCAGATCTAATCTGGACCATCTCTTGTTATGACTTTTTAATGCCTACCTGTTTTGCATTGACTAGCGTGTTTGATGGATGCGCGCTTGGGAACCGTTTGATGCGCCAACTCAATTAATGAGCTTATATCCAACGCCTCACGTTTTTTCCTATTTTCTATTTCTGATTTTTATTTTCATTTTATTTCTTTTATTCTATTTCATTTCAAAAAATCATATCTCATTCATTATTAGTCCAAAAAATGTGAGACCAATTGCATTATTTCTCTTTTAATTTCTAGTTTCTAAAAATGATTTTTAATATTTTTTATTTTATCATTTGATATTTCTTTATGAATTTTCTCTTTTCTGATTGTTTTTAATTCATTTTAAATAGTTTTTGATATTCAAAAAATACAAAAATATTTTCTCAACCTCTTTGAATGATGATGGATCTATGAAAAATATTCTCATCAATTTATTAATTGATTTGAGATTTATTTGAGATTTTAATTCAATTAGGTTGTTTTTATGCATTTTTAATTGATTAAAAATAGTTTCTGGTTTCTAAAAATGCTGAAATTTTTTGTCAAACTTTGTTTGACCTTGTTGAACTTAGGATGATCCATTTGGACTTTTCAAAGTTTATTTGAAATGGATTTGAAGTTTGACCTTTAATTGTTTATTTTAATTCAAGTATTATTTTAATTTCCAAAAAAATACCAAAAATATTTTATTTGTTTCTTAACTTCTAAGTTTCATTTTGCTTCTGTTTACTAATGGTTGACCTTTATTCCATCTATCTTTGGTCAATGTATGTTGATTACTTCACTTGAATTTCCATTAATGTCCATTCTTATTCATCTCCTTCTTCATCTCTTTTTCTTTTTTGATCAATGAGTTAAGGATTGGTGGTTAGCCTTGATATATGGGAGGTTTAACCTTCCTTGATTCAAATCTAATTCATCTTGATCATAGATCAAGTGAATGGCTTTGCATTAAGGATAGGTTGCTTCCTAATCAAGCAAAGAACCTAAATCAATACAAGATCATTTCTCATCTTCTTTTGGCATGGCAAGTTGTAGGAGCTTGATTCACTAATCAAGATCTCTAACTTGTGTTTGTTGCCTATATTCTATTGACCGGCCTAAAATAGGTGTGACTACTACATTAGTCCACTTACGATTACTTAACATAGCGCTAAATTTGCCTTATGGCATACTAACACTAACCATTGACTATTAACATTTAATTCTTGCACTTTACATTTATGCAATTTAATATTCTTGTACATATTATTCATTTGCTTTTACCCTTTGCTCATTTGAGCACATGTTTATGTTAATGCAATTTGCCTTTTGCTCACTTGAGCACATAATTGTGTATATACTATGGTGCTTGTGTTTTGTTTTGATTATTGTGAACCAAATGCAAATGGACAAAAGGACTTATACTTTAGGACATTCCCTATGCAAAATGGAGTCAAAGAGCAACTAGGCCTCTTGCCTTTAGAATGCTATAAAAGAAGAAATAATGTCAAAGAGCAACTAGGCCTCATGCCTTTGGAATGCTTAATCTTGAAGATGAACTTGAAAGGATCCTAATCTCTAAACTGCCTCTTGTCCATTTCTTTGTTTGCATTATAGAACTTTTTGATGTGTGTGTTCTTGTGCTAGGGATCCCAAATTTGAGCCCAATTGAAGAACCATTGTCATGAGCATCCAAAGTGAGAGATACAAAAGCCATTGGAAGATTCCTAGGAGCTTGATTATTATGTGATTGATTGCTTGAGTATTTGCTAATTTGCTTGCTTATTCCAAAGGATGGGAGCTACTTTGATCATCACTATGATCTCAAGAAGGGAACTCCGTTTGTGGTTTTATTTCTCTTCCTTCATCTTTGTATGTTTAGGACTTAGCCATTCTTCTTCTTCCCTCCACTCTAACCCAAGCCAAAACTTTTGTGCAAACATTAACATTTATTTTCAAACATTAGAAACCTAAGCATTATGCTTTTGATTTTTTAAACTTTATTTTCATAACACTTATTTTGAATTGAATCCTTAAGTCAACTTTGACCATATTTTGTAAATACTCTTTATTGGTAAATATAACTCATTCAAATGTTTTTGTGGTTTCAATGGCCACTTTCTTATCAAACTTTTTTCATAACCTTTAGCTATTAGGCTTGAGTTATCCTTGAGGTAGATATAATACTCACCTATATCCTTAGTGATGGACAATGAGTCTTCCATGCTTATTATAGGGTGAACCCCTCACTAGCATGTTGAAGCTATCCTCACATGGTGGATTTGTGGTTTTAGGTTGAGTTTTCTCTCTTGGATAACAAAAGACCTTAAGGCTTTTGGACCAATCAATTCACCAACTTCTTTTGAGATTTTTACCCCGAACTACGAGGTTTTGATCCTAATCTTTTTTAAGATGGTACGTAGGCAGTGGGTTTATCCATTCAAACACAAAATTGTAAATAATTTGTACATTCTTCTCTCATCTCCCCAATCATGTTTGCACAAATAATTTTCATAAATACCAACCTACCTTACAACAATTGTGAAAAGGGCTCCCTAGGAGTACCTAGGATGTTTTGGGTGCTTAAAACCTTCCCATTGCATAACCAACCCCCTTACCCCGATCTCTGACATTTTTATTAGTTTTTTATTCGATAAAACTTCTCGGTTTTTGTTTGCTTTCTAACCTTTCCTTTGGATAAATAGAAGTGCAGTGGCGACTCGAATTGTATGATTTACTTTTGATTTAGTCAATAAATCTAAAGGTAACGAATACCCCGCTACATCATCAAAGGGAAGGTGGTAACCAATTCATGAAATGGGATAGCACACCCACTATATTGTCCATATATCATTTGATCTTCATTCGAAGGAAGGACACCCTAATCCTCAAGCAGACCTACATTAGTTATAGCTTGGTTAAAAGCATCGCTACAAGAAAAGAAGGAGATGGCACATGATATGTTTGAACTTACCTAAACTCACAAAATATTTTTACCAGCTCTTCTGGTTGAAATAGAAGAAACAACCATAATGAAAGAATTGACCAATAAGTCAAACAAACTTGAGATGTTAGAAAACCCTAAAAGGACGAAGAAGGAGGAAGAGCAAAACTCAGATGATAAGGCTCGAAAGTATGAGTATGGAATCAGACATGCAAAGAACCAAATTAGCAAGTCAAAGTTCCCACATATATTATCAAATTACACACCTAGAGAATAGATAAGGCTCGGATGAGAAAGAGAGAAGAGTTTCTCAAGAAATTCAGTAGATAAGTCAACAAGAATAATGAAGTCCCTTCAAAGACCTAGTAAACTTCCTCGAGCGACTTGGACCGATATGATCATTCCCCATTGTCAAGGGTTGATTTCTCTATGATCGTTGAGTTAACACTCTAACACCCCATGGTAATCATGTTGACAACCAACGGGGATGAAGAACATATGTATATCGGTGTCCCTCTCTTCGAGCGCCACACTTGAGTGATTCCTCAAATTTCCTCTTTTTCGAAGTCCCATTAAACTTCCTCTATACTGACCTTTATATATATATATATATATATATATATATATATATATATATATATATATATATATATATATATATATATGTATATATATATATATATATAGATAAGATGGTTATTGTAAAGCTCTTACCTTTCATTACAAAAGACAAGGGCATAGGGCAATTGTTATGGGTCGGTCGCCAAGACCCAACAGAACGTGAGGCCCAATACCAACATAACATAGAGCATGGTAAAGATACAAGAGATAAATCCAAAGTCATTACATAAGACTCCATCCATGAATCCATTAAACACCAGAATAAATTTTCGGATCTACAAACAGACTAGTTGAATCCATTTTTAAATGTTCTTAAAATTAGCGGGCGAAAAGTTTTGAAATCGATTTTGCAAACGTCAGTATTATTAATATATGGCCCACATAGTTTAACTGGGTGTGCTAGTTCTATTTTTTTTACTACATTTTCGGACTCATTTTGATAAGCTTGAGCCTGTTTAATCGGACATTTTTTACTTCAAAATTTGATCAGAACCTGTTTGATTTCCAATGGTTTATTTTGCGTTAATCATTTTAGTGTATTCATTTTAATTTTACGGGAATATTTACGCCCGGTTCTTATTCATTTTAATCCTTTTATGTTTATCTTTTTGTCAAATTATTCATAAAAAATAAATAGAATAAACTTTTTTTCATTTTTATTTTATTTTATTTAGAAATATTTTGTTGTATTTGATTTAAGCAACCTAATTCCATTTTGAACTCACAAAATATCTTAGGAGATTATCCAAAGGTATTTTAGACTTTTTTTATTGATTTAGAAAACCCTAGCTTGTCAAGTTGTTTGGACTCTCATTGGCCCATTGAGGAAAACGACGGATCCAATTGACACCAATAGAAGAAATGGCCACCCTTTCATGATGTGACACGTGCCACAACTACTAGAAATATTATTTCTCTTTTCATCAAATCCCAACGTCTCTCTCATGGATCCAAGGGGGGACCATCTCAAGTTGGCACAAAATACTCACCACTAAGAATCCTCTCTCCTCACATGTGGATGTCAGGTCATGAATTTGTCTCTTTCCAATTATAATGATGCACGCGTCCCCCTTAATTCTCATAACCCTCTCTTAAAAAAAGATGCTCACCTCATTTCCAATATTCTCGCCCTTTAATAAATATTCTCTCTCACACACAATACTACAGAGACCACACTTTTCACAAAGATTCTTGCTTTCTCTTAAAAAAAATGTAAAACCAGTACTAAGGGAAACTTTTCTTTTTCATTTTCTCGGGTACTCTCTCTTCACTCACACCATGTGATTACCTCTATCACACTTAATATTCATATTCTTCCCACCCTCCTCCTCAAACATAACACACCAACCTCTTCACATTTCTCATCCCACCATTTTGTAGTCCTCTTCAACCTCCACAACTGTGAAAACCTGGTCATGTCTGGCAATGGATCCACCACAAACCAATAAAAACCGAGCCATCCGCATCACCATCATCGCACAACACCGCCACCATTGTAAATCAACCTTGAACTTCGATCATCAAACATATCATAAACCTCTCATCGCCATGTAAATAGCAACATTTCTCCATCCTATTTTGTTTTGTGACGACTCCTCCATAACTCCTAGGAAAATGATGCTCAAACTCCCTCATGCGTGAAACCTTCCAACACACCAACAACAACACCGTAACCTCTCCAACCTTTTAACTATTCCAGCGAGATCCCTTGAATCCCCAGCACCACAGTCACACTATGTTCCATTACCAGTAAAAAGTGTTGCCACTGCGAGAGGGGGTTTGGATGTATCATTGAGGGAAAAGAGAGATCAAGAGAGCTTATAGTTTGTAGTACAATTGTTTGTATTATTTTTGTGTGTATGCAAGTGCATATAGTGAATTGAGATAGGTAGAAGATGATCCTACAAAAGGTTGCATTTTCTTCTGAAAGCTTTCCTTTCATTGCTTTTTATTAATTTTTTCTTCTAGAACTTTGTAAAATAATGTTTGTTTTGATTAGGGTTGTAAAGTCCATTTTTTATTATTATTATTTATTGTGTTTATTATTAATTATAGACTTTATTTTTAAAATAAATTGGTCAATTTGGCTAATAGATCTCTTAGATTTTATACCCATATTTATTTTTCACACCCCTCATTCATTGGTACCTCTTTACTATTTTGATTTGATTATTTTTAATTGATCAATTGATTAGATTTTTAATTGTTTAGCTAATTATAGTTTTAGTTGATTAATTTTTATTTATTTACTAAGTGATTGTTGCTACTTGTCATTGTGTTGTAATTTTTAAAGTTTAGATTCAATTCAACCTTCGAAAATCAGTTGGACACATAAATTATGTCAATCGACCTCAAATAGGGTGATTCCTACTTGAATTACTTTACGATTTCTTAACATAGTGCTAAATTCAGTTGCTTTTGATTTCAGTTGGTTTCCGGTTTCGTGGCTTACTCTTGGGCCTTCTCACAATGAGATCTTTTATACTTATTTAATTGGCTTACTCTTGGGCCTTCTTACAATGAGATCCTTTTACATATACTTGTTTAACGGGTTTGTATCTTAATCACCTCTCTTTTGATTTCTTATTCATCTTAGTTAACTTTATCTCAAGATTAAAATCAATCATTTTTTCAAAAAGAACAAAACAATAAAGCACTCAATCCAACATTGAGTAATTTTCCTAGATCAAAACCATTTCCATTTCCCAACTTCTCAATCATTTTCAATAAACAAACCCTTGGTCCAACGCCGAGTGGATTCTTTTACTCAGACCAATATGTTTCGATTAAATTTAAATTTAAAACTTTTCAAGCCAATTTCACTATCAACTTCAAACCATTTCAAAATCGCTTTCACAATCGAAACCTTATTATCCAATTTTTACAAATAAAATGAATGAAAAGGGAAGGATGGTGTAGACTTTCTCTTTCTCCAAATGTTGGGACAATGTTGAAGAGCTTTATGTTTGAATACTTGTCTTCCATATCAAAAGACAATAATTAATTGAATTAAGTTGGTTCTCTTATAGAAGGAAAAATACTGGTTGGGTTTATACCTTCCTCAGTCTCCGATTATTTAGACACTGTTGTAGAGCTTCATGTGTGAATAATTGTCTTCCACTAACGAACCTTGACTGATATTCGCCACACAATTTTTATAATAATCTATAATAAAAAGGATTGATTAGGTTTAGACCTTCTTCGGTCTTTGATTATTTGAACACTGTTAAAGAGCTCCATGTATAAATAATTTTCTTCCGCCTAAAACATGTTCAAGCACATTAAACCTAATTTCTCGCCCCCGTGCGATCAACAACTTATTTTTACAAAAGAACATTGTTTAGTACCTCCTAATGTGAATATAAACTAGCGCTTAGCCTCCACTGTGAGAAAACAAGCCAATGTTTAACCGTTATAATATGATCTAAACACTCGTTTGATAAAATAAGCCTCAACCAATCAAACCTATCTTTTCTCGCCCCCCGAGCGATCAAAACCCTTTTCACAAACGGACATTGTTTAGTCCCTTCTAATGTGAATACAAAATAGTGTTTAAGCCTTCATCACGAGCAAAACAAGCCAATGTGTAACCGTTAGAACGCGACTTAAACACTCGTCTACTCAAATTAATCAACCAACACTCATTTGCTACCAAGAACTATGTAGCTTTGAGTTCTCCACTACACTTGGAGATACGTGTGAGCGAGATTCATGTATCGTCAAGCACTATAATAAAAAACACCAAAAATATCTTTTGTCTTGCCCAAAACTACGTAGCTTTGAATTCCTCATTGTACCTGAGGATATGTAGGAGCAAGACTAGCAATCTTGTCAAGCACCCATTAATAAAAAAAACTTTTTATGGTTTCCTTTCTTTTTCTTTTTAATCTTTTTACCACTCGAAGAAAACAATTAATGTAAGCTAACATCCTATTTCAAGTTTAACTAAAAGGTTCCCCTTGAGTACAATGGACGTGAGGGGTGCTAATACCTTCCTCTTACGTAGTCGACTCCCAAACCCGAATTTGGTTGTGACGACCATTTTCCTTTTTTTAAGGTTTTATCTATATTTTTCCTTTCCATCCTTTGAATAAATAAAGTTTGGTGGCGACTCTGTTTGAATCACATTTTTCTGCAACCATCGTAAAGGATCGTATTTTTCAAGATGCGACAGTTGGTGACTCTATTGGGGACACAATTGCTCAAAGCAAGAGAGAATGTTAACTTTGTTTATTTGTTTTCTCCTATCTTATTATCTTTATTATTTATGCCATTACTTATTTTGTGTTGGTTATTATGACACTATTGGGGATTCCTCTTTATTGGCTTTGTGAGATAGGCTTTATACCCGAGTGTGAGGAAAACCATAGGATTAAGACGGTGGTTGTGTAGTTTTGACCTACGAGACATCGGACTCGTTGGGTTAATGTGAGAACCCCACTAAGATGCGATCCCTTGGAAGTAATATTGTCTTACGATTAGTCGTTTCGGTGGTAATATTCTCAACCTCGATCTGTGATTCCGATGACCTTTTTAGAACCTTGGAGTCAATGGTTCAGTAGATGGGCCTGTGAGAATTAGGAATCGTAGGGTCGATACAAAGACCTCACTCAAAGTAGATTCTCTTGGAAATATGATTATCTAACAATTAGTTGTTACAGCGACTATATTCCTAACAAGGATCTATGACTCTAGGAACCTACTGCCTTATAGCATACCCATAGGGTTCCTTTAATCAGAGATACCAGTTATTTACCCGGTATTCTTAAATAACCCGAGTACATGATGAACATGTGATCCTGAACATGGCATTGCATTCACATATCATTGTATATGCATTCATCATCATGCATTTCATATCATTTTTATAAAAAAATGCATTCATCCTTTATTCATAACCCACAGCAGATTTCTTGACACTCGTATCGGACTTGAGGTAGCCTTCTAAAGATCATGGATCCGTTGGAGCAGAACCAATTTGCTTTAAGAGAAAATATTAACTTGATAAAGAACAAGATAGACCAACTCATGGAGGCTATAATAGTTTTAGAAAAGAGAGAGGACAACATTCAACGGCCTGCATTCATTGAGAATGTCATCCCAATTGAGAACTCTGTCGTATAAGACCGGCACACTGTCCGAGATGGATATTCCTCACCTCATGATGCTATAGAGTATCATATATTTTCATTCTCTGCGCCAAATTCCCAAGGGACAAGCTTGGTGGGGAATACTGAACGACCACAAGATGGTGAGATTGCTGAAAGATACTGCATGCTGGAGAAAAGACTTAAGGCTATAGAAGGGCAAGATACTTTTGATACAGATGTGTTAAACATGTGTTTGGTACCTGGTCTGGTTATACCCATGAAATTTAAGGTACCAGAATTCGAAAATTACAAAGGGATAGCTGCCCAAAACACCATTTGGTGATGTTTTGCCGTAAAATGACCTCCTATGCTCAGGACGATAAGCTAATGATTCATTGTTTTCAAGAAAGTTTGAGTGGGGCATCGTTGAGTTGGTACATGAAGTTATAAAGGCGCCATATTCATTCATTGTTAGACCTAGCTAACGCCTTTTTGAAGCAATACAAATACAATTTGGACATGGCTCCTGATCGCATGTAATTGAGAGCGTTATCTCAGGAAATCAACGAATCCTTTAAAGGGTATGCCCAAAGATGGAGAGAGTTGGAAGCTTGTGTTTAACCACCTCTCTTAGAGAAAGAATTAATTGACTTATTTAGGGATCATTTGTAAAGCCCTTACCTAGAAAGGATGATAAGCAGTGCATCATCAGACTTTGCTCACTTGGTGTCAATTGGAGAATGCATCGAGAGCGGCCTCAGAAGCGGAAGAATGCAAGACGCCTCGAATAGCCAGAGCATTGAGACCGAATCCCTTAGTGGTTCCCAAGAGGAGGATGAGGATGCAATTAATGCAGTTTGGGAAACTTCACAAGCTTCATATCTGGCACCATTCTCTCCATAGGGTTAACCTCATCCTACAAATCGAGGACTTTCTCAGTATTAATAGCCATACCAATGGCAACATGCTCCCAATCAATAGTGTCAGCACACCCGGTAAAGGCCAAGAAAGCCAGAGAGGCGTATCATCCACTACCATATTTAATCAAAAGTGGATTGATAGTGCCGAAGGAACTAAATCTGTTGCTTCCTCTATATTCCCTGGGCTTTGACGCCAATGCCCGATGTAACTTCCATATAAGGGAACATGGGTATTCAACTGAAGATTGTAAGGTCCTCAAGATCAAGATATAGACTCTGCTTCACTCCAAGATGCTCTCATTTACATCCCAAGGCCTACAAATTGACAAAAATCCTTCACCTGGTCATACGGGTCCATCAGTCTATGATATGGAAGCAATTGTTGAGAATAGGTTTGAAGATGATTATCGTACCAGTTTGAATGAGCAGGACGACCTCAAACTCTGAAGAAGGTTAGCCCAGCAGTGAACCGAGCACGAAAGAGTTTCCTCTACGTTGATAATCATTTGTCTATTTTAGCTTCTTTTTTTCTTTGCATGTAAAGTGCTTTTTTCTTTTAATAATTGTTGTTTTCTTTTAATGATAATATTAATGAAGTGATCGTGCACTTTTCGAATCAATCATGTCGTATTCACTCATTTTCCATTTATGTCAAACAAAAAAAAACTATCCACTTCAGTTTCTTTATTAAACTGTTATTTTAGCAAAGATTGGAGGGAGGATGACAAAAACGAAATACCCATAATTGCTAAATTGTATGCTTTTGGATAAAATCATGTTGATGATATACATAATTTGTTTCAAATCCCCCAGACACTTGAGAGATAAGGAGTTAATCCTTAGTTAACCACTTTGAGCCTAGAAGTAGGTGTTTCTTTCGGATCTAAAAACCCTTACGCTTAACCCGGGGCAGGGTAGTATTTAGTTAATCTGACTACACATTTGAATCACGAGATGAAGCATCCCATCTGGGGATCAACCACATGATATTCTTCGCACACTTTCTGAAGTGTTGAAGGAACCAAGCAAAATCCAAAAGTTATGTCGGGTGTTCTTCAATAACCAATGACTTAGCAGTCATAACCATTCAGCAAAATAAAAAATAAAAAGAAAGAAAAGTCCGCTAAGTCGAACACCCAAAGAGATGACTTAGACAAAAAATCAGGGAAATCCCGGTGGACTAAAAGCTTCAAAGAAGTCGTCCAGGAAAAAATTAGGGATAAAAAAAAAGAAAATCAATCAAAAGAGGTTGCGTAAATCCTCAACAAAACAAAATAAGATTTGGTGAGCACCATATCAAGAATCAAAGGGTCATCGACATCCATGTCAAAAACAAAATAAGGTGACTGCCATTTCAAGAAAATCTTGAATCTTCATCTTTACACCGCCAAGTTCTCTTCGAAGACGAATGCGTGTGTCTGGAGAATCATCACGAAGAAGGGGTAGGTTAAAGTAAATTTGAGCCTTATATCCTTTGTTTCAAAAACCACGAAGTAGACCACGTTATAACCCTTAAAACACCTAACTGAGGCAAGGTTATGTAAATTGACTCCTAAAGATTTGCTAATATTTTGTATTGGTGTCATATTCTCATTGTATCTTTCACACATTAGCTAAATCAGCACCATGTTTGGATAAATGTGTCACTTGTTACACACTATCACATCATTCCAACAAATGATTTTTTCAAATCCTGCATGAACATCCCATTAAAATTACCATTTATGAACGAACAATTTTAATTGCAAGTCAGTACTTGGTATCAAAGAATTTCTTACAACGAGCAATCAAAGAATAAATTGATCATTCGGCAATGTTGGCCCGAATCAAGACCACCTCATAACCCTATGGATCAGCATGGCATCCATTAACTATGTTAACCTAAGAACTAGTCATATTGAAACAAATATCCAAGCATTAGTTGGTCAAGTAGGAAAAATCATCTCAAAGTTCAGTCAATCTAGGGTAAGTCCCTCAAAGGCTCAACCAGGGGCAGATTTACTTCGAGAATACAACAACATCTACTACTTCAAGAGTCGTTTAATCAAAAATAAATATGTTCAAATACTCAATCAGGTGCAAGTCAACTCGAGAATGCAGCGCAATCAACCACTCCGAGAGTCGGTTAATCAAGGGCAGAACACTGCAAGATTCAGACATTTAGGCAAATTGGTTCAGGCCATGCTATGGAATAGACGTTCCCAAGATCCCATTCAAATAAAATCCCCATGAAGCTCCTACATATTGGGGCATACAAGTTGAAAAGGGGAAGTTTCTCTCCATGCTTACAAGTTGGTCAAGCAAACCGTGCCAAACACAAGTAACTAATGAGTTCATAACAAGTATCAAAAGACCATGCTAATACAACATTATATCACTCCTGGAAAAAAGCCTTAGTGAAGAGAAAAAGCATAATTGTCATGATTTGATCATGTCTCTATGCTAATGAAATCATTTGCAGTCTGTCATGGCATATTGAACAAAGACAACCTAGTTCTGTCGGGAACTCGCTCATACACAGCTTATCAGCAATGACTCAAATGTGGGGCACCAAGAGCATCCGCGTCTGCTTTCTAATTAGCACATCATCATAAACCTAGTGTCGGGTAGTCAAATCATTTCACCTTCCAAAAGTCCAATCCATATTGGCAACTACCAAAAACTGAAGTTCAATTACCATTGGTCTCTTGAAATTAAAGTCCACCCTGCTGGCATCTTTATAAATCCAAATCCAATTGACATTGGTACCCAAAACATATCACCTTTGAAAAAGTTAGACCAATCCAAAAACCAATCACTTGCTTGCATTCCCACCCACATGCATTGCATACAATATACATGCATAACTTTCCTACCGAAACACGAAATTTCATATCAAAAGAGTTCTCTCACCTAAATGAGAAGTTTTCATCATATTAACATGCACCACATGCATATATAACACATTTATTTCCATCAATCCTTTGATTACGATATTCCAAGAAGTCCTTTTCGACAACCCTTTGACGATGCCATCAACCCTTTGATGATGTCACTCCATAGTGAAGCCTTTTCCATCAACCTTTTAATGACGATATTACCTAAATTAATTTTTTCCATCAACCCTTTGATGATGTCACTTCTTAGTGAAGTCCTTTTCGTTAACCCTTTGATGATGATGTTCTATAATTGATCTTTCTCCGTCAACCCTTTGACGATGACAAAGTATTTTCCATCAACACTTTGATGACAACATTCAATATCTTCCATCAACCCTTTGATGATGACAAACTTTTATAATCCTCTTCGCCAACCCTTTGATGATGACAAACTTTTATAATCCTCTTCGCCAACCCTTTGATGATGCTATTACCTAGATAAATCCTTCTGATCAACCCTTTGATAATGATAACCTTTTTCCGCCAACCATTTGACGATTTCACTCCTAAGTGAAGTCCCTTCCATCAACCCTTTGATCATGATATTTCCCAACAATCTCTCATCGGAAACAAAAATAAAGCCCTACAAAAAATCCAATTATCTAGTTGCATTCCCACATGCATCGCATGCATCACTTCATGCATAACCTTTCCACTAAATGGGAAGTTTCAAAAACACAATCCTCATAATCATCGGCATACATATACATAGCATTCTCTCCGAAACGGGAAGCTTCATACAAAATGAATAAAATCATCCTCATTCCTACATGCATCTAAAAATCCCCAGCAATTGCATCCCTGCATGCATCATCATACGCATGGTACTTTCATCCAAAGTGGAATGTCGTACAAAACATCATAACATACATGACATAATTCAGGATCCAGTGATAATCATGAGTATCTAGGCCAGTCCTTGTTTAAGTCGGCAATATTTCTCTTAAAAGAGTTATTACCCCGCATGTGCTCGTGGACTTATTTCCCAACACGCTATTCTTCAACTTTGTGTTGATAATTATGTTTCACAACATCTTCGCTATTTTATTTTTTTGCTCCCCAAGCAAAGGTTACCCTAAAATGTCTCTTACAAGCTTTTCCCCTGCAAAACTTTGCCAATAAACCTTTTCTCTAGAATTTCATTGCATTTTCTCTCTGCATTTCATCTCTGCATCTCAAAAGACAAAATTCAGGGTCTTTTCATATTTAATTATCTTCTACCACGAATGTACGAAGACCGCAGTCATTCATACCTTCTACTTTAAGGTAATTAAATAGGGGCAACTGTCATACCCTAATTTTGTTTGGACATTTTAAATTCTTTCAGGCATCTGACTTTGTTTCTACTTTGCATCATTTGTATAGCATAACATGTCTTTCATCACGAATAATGCGTAAAATAACGACCAGAATAAATTTTCGGATCTATAGACAGACCAGTTGAATCCATTTTTAAATGTACGTAAAATTAGCGGGCGAAAAGTTTCGAAATCGAGCTTGTAGAGGTCAGTATTATTAATATACATATCGCGTAGTTTAACTTGGCGTGCTAGTTCTATTTTTTTGACTACTTCACATTTTGATAAGCTTGAGTCTTTTTAACCGGGCATTTTTTACTTCAACATTTGATCAGAACATGTCTGTTTTTTAGTGGTTTATTTCGCGTTGATCATTTTAATGCATTCATTTTAATTTTACGGGAATTTTTGTGCCCGATTTTTATTCATTGTAATCCCCTTTATGTTTATCTTTTTGTCAAATTATTCATAAAAATAAATAGAATTAACTTTATTTTCATTTTTGATTTTATTTTATTTAGAAATATTTTGTTGTATTTGATTTAAGCAAACTAATTTCATTTTGAACTCGCAAAATATCTTAGGATATTATCCAAAGGTATTTTAGACTTTTTTTGATTGATTTAGAAAACCCTACTTTGTCATTCTATTTGGACTCTCATTGGCCCATTGAGGAAATCGACTGATCCAATTGACACCAATGGAAGAAATGGCTACCCTTTCATGATGCAACATGTGCCACATCTGCTAGTAACATTCTTTCACTTTTCATCAAAGCCCAACGTCTCTCTCATGGATCCAAGGGGGGCCATTTTAGGTTGGCACAAAATACTCACCACTAAGAATCCTCTCTCTTCACATGTGAATGCCAGGTCATGAGTTTGTCTCTTTCCAATTATAATGATTCACGTATCCCCCTTAATTCTCATAACCGTCTCTCAGAAAAAGATGCTCCCCTCATTTCCAATACTCTCACTCTTTAATAAATATTCTCTCTCACACACAATACTATAAAGACCACACTTTTTACAAAGACTCTTGCTCTCTCTTAATAAAAAATGTAAAACCAATACCAAGGGACCCTTTTCTTTTTCTTTTTCTCGGGTACTCTCTCTTAACTCACACCATGTGATTACCTCTCCCACCCTTACTATTCATCTTCTTCCCACCCTCTTCCACAAACATAACACACCAACTCCTTCACATTTCTCATCCAACCATTATTCAGTCCTCTTCGACCTCCACATTTGTGAAAACCTTGTCATGTCCGGCAATGGATCCACCACAAACCAATAACAACCGAGCCACCCACATCACCATCACCGCATAACACCGCCGCCACCATAAATCAACCTTAAACTCCAATCATCAAAAACCTCATAAACCTCTCACCCCCATGTAAATTCCTTCCCTACACAAAAACTTCACTACACATTTCCATAAGCTAAAAAACAACATTTCGCCATTTCATTTTATTTTTCAGTGACGGATCCGCCATAACTCCCCGAAAAACGATGCACAAAGTCCCTCACATGTGAAACCTTTCAACACAATAACAACAACATTGTGGCCTCTCCAACCTTCTAACTATTCCGGCGAGATCCTTTGAATCCCCACCGCCTCAGTCACACTTTGTTCCATCGTAGGTAAAAAGCAGTGTTGCCGTGAGAGGGACCTTGGATGTCTCATTGACAGAAAAGAGAAATCAAGAGAGCTTATAGTTTATGGTACAATTTTTTGCATTTTTTTGTGTGTCTGTAAGTTCATAAAGTGAATTGAGAGAGGTAGAAGATGATCCTACATACGGTTGCATTTTATTTTGAAAGCCTTCCTTTCGTTGCTTTTTCTTTTTTTTTCTTCAGAACTTTGTAAAATAATGTTTGTTTTGATTCGGGTTTAAAAGTAGATTTATTATTATTATTATTATTATTATTATTATTATTATTATTATTATTATTATTATTATTATTATTGTGTTTATTATTAATAATAGACTTTAGTTTTAAAAGAAATTGGTCATTTGGACTGATTGATCTTTAAGAGTTGTCATACCCTCAAGTTTACCCTACCTCCATATCACCTTCTATAACCCTAATACATAAGCATTAAATCCCTCATACTTCATTTCATGAGCATCCATACTTAATGATCCACAATGTCCATAAACTCGAGGCATAGGGTTCAATCATGAGGCCTTAAGACCCTCTGATCATGTTGAGGTGTGCCCCAACCATATCAACCCTATATTTATCCTCAATCATCCCACAAGCTTGGAGGATCATTCAATACATCTCACTCACTCTCCAAAACCCTAATTGTACGGTGAGTCCCCATTGAAGATACATGAAGATTCATCTGGTCACCCAAGGACCTCAATCTTAGTTCTGGACCCTTTGTGGCTTGTACAAGTCATGGTTCACATTGAGCATTGATAATGACATTGAGGACCCTAAAAATCCAAATCTTGTTCATATCCCAACCCTTGAATCGCCTCAATACACCCATTGCATCTCAAAACCCTAACTTTACTGACCATGGTTCTTGATGAAACTTGTGGTCTAAGAAACCTTAGTTTGTGCAACCCTTGATCCATTTCCTTGGCTCATTTGATCATCTTATCATACCACCATGCATTTACCATCAATTAAAGTCAATTTCAACCATAATTAACCAATTAAATATTCATTCCATTCATGTTACTAGTATTTGGTTTGGTCATGGTTTTTAAACTTTCAAGACATTGAATTCACTTATGAACATGACCTAAAATCACCCCACAAAGCTCCAAGCCCCATTTTACTTCAAGATATTATCATATAAGGTCCTAACATCCATCTTTGCACCTTAAATATCAAGCAATCACAAAGAGGCATTTCTAGGTCATGTTGTTTGGTCACATCTTGGCAAGAATGGCCTATGATTTGGTCCAAAATGCATAAATTTTTCATATTTCAAGATTTTCAAGATATTCTTTGAGCCAAATGTCCTAATTGAGTCTTCCTTCAAATTTATTTCAAGGTCCAAGGCATAATTAATTGAGCAAGGACCTCAATTTTTGAATTGGCCAAGCTGGTCCAAGTGCCTAGCATGACCTAGAATCATGACCAAGCCCACCACTTTACCACATTGACATTTACAAACCACAACTCCTTTTGACCTGGTTTCTTTTGCGCTGGATCAAGGACATATCAAAGAGTATTTGGCACAAGTTTCATGCAAAATGTACAAGCCAATTTCATTTGGCCCAAGTTCAAAGTTGGGATTCTATCATGATGCATAGGCCAAACCAACACCAGACCGAATTTGCATATGGATATACATTAAGCCGCCAAACTTGTTTGTTTTGATTATTTATGATCCCTAACATGTTACAAAATATTATGGGACACATTGGCAAGCAATTTGGATTGTGACCGAAGCCACAAAACAACAACCCAAGTCATGGTTCAAAAGGGGGTTTTTGCCAAAAATGGACAAAACCAAAGACACCTCAGCAGGTTTTGGGACCACCTTTGTCCCACCAAAACAATGTGAATGGAAAAACATACTGAGGGAAAGAGAACTGCAGGCTAAGCATAGACCACACTTTTCCAACAAGTCTCCATATTTTGGCATTTTTCGAATTTCCCTTTTTCTAAAGAAACATCATCTTTTCTCCCTCCAAACCACTCCAACACCTTCACTGTAAATAGGGGAAGGTGTTCTATCTTAGAATGAAGCTTGAATAGCTAAGACTACCCTGCTGTAAAATTGAGTTCTTCCTTCAAAAATAGAGATTCCATTTTTGGGTTTCGAAACTTTTCATCTCAAACCAACCACCCAGAATCCTTCCATAAACATCACTTAAGCTTTTCTAAACACTAGCCCATCTTCCCATCACCTAACCTGAGCTATTCCAACTCATCAGAGTTCACACCTGAACCTGATTCCCATCAGGTAGTTACACTCACCCCCTTAACTCAAATAAGTTACCATTCAACTCGAAATCATCCACTAAACTGTAACCCTATAAATTGAGTGTTGATTACACATTATTAAGCATTTAATTTTTTATTTAGGTCAAGTTGGTTCTTCTGAACATTTGCAAAATACTCACATTCAGAGCCAATCAATGGCTTAGGAGTGTGGAGGTTAGATTGTTGTTGAGTTCGGGTCATGATTCCATGCCTAAATCCAATGAAAAAAACGTGTTTTGAGGATTTGATTTCAGTGTGCAAAGGTTGAAAACGAATTTTAACATGCGCATTCAAATTTTAAAATTTGTGTTGTCATGTCTTGATTGGTCAGCTTGCGCGTGTGTTTCATTTTTTTATTTTTTCACTGGAAGCGCTTTTTTATCACCAAAGGGTGCTTGGACCAATGGATGAGGGGGTTGAACCCCCCCCCCCCCCCCCCATTACCCCAAGGTCAGGGGTTCACCCCCCAGTGCACTCAATTTGCTCTATTTTATTTCTTTTATTATTTTTAACCATATTTACTTCTATTTTCATTTTATTTTTGTCCCCGCTTGTTTTTATTCTATTAAAAATATTTCCAACATAAATTCCTATTATTTTTCCATCTTCTAATTTATTATGCTTTATTTCATTTCATTTAAGCATTTTTTAATAGACTTATGAGCCTTGAACCTTGATAGCTAATGAAGTTTATTCAGTCATGATGTTGGATTGTTTATGGTTGGTTGAATCTTCTATGCTTCAAACCTATTAATGAATGATCAATGGATCATTCATTGTACTTTGAAGCATAGATAGGTTGCCTCTATATCAACCAACTCGGATCATTTGACACATTGATGAAGCTTTGCTTGGATACATACTAACTTGTGTTTTCATTTGATTCATTTCTGTTTCCATTGTTATACTAACCTTCTAACTATTATGCAAAACTTGTTCATATTGAACATTAACCATTGTATAGATTGTTTAACCTAACCTTTGAATCAACTCATTAATCATAACCCTAGAGTGATAAAGTGTTCCTCTTGTCAAGCTATTGATAGATGGACTTGGGGTTTGTATAACTTTCATTGTTGCAAATCTATTATAAGTTGATCATTGATCATCTTCAATACTTTATATCAATGATAAGTTATCCCTTGATGCACCATATTTTGAATCTTTTGACCTTAGGATAGATAATCCTCAAGAGTTTAACTTGTATATTATTACTAAGCACTAACTATACTTTATTAATTTTGTTTATCACTAACCATTATTGTGATCTTATTACCATTATCTTGTGGTTTATGTTATGTCATCCTCACTAACCATTGTTATTGTGACTTTATCATTATTACTTTGTCATTTACCTTTATGTCATTACCTTGTAACTTAAATTCAAGTACTCATCATCATCATATTCATTGTATAACTCCTCATGTATGTTTATTTATTGTTCTTTACTTTATTGTCATCATACAATTAAAAACAACAAAAACATGATAAAATGATAAGACCAAAAAGATCCGTCCCATTTGTAATCAACTTGGACTTAGAGGATCTCTATTAGGACCTTTGCTTGGAGGACCTTACAATTTCCATATCTTGTGACACTTTGCCTTTGACTTTGGATTTGACATGTAACTTAAATACCTGTTGTAAGAATGGCATTATGGCACTACCCTAGGGAGACATGTTTGTAAGACCATTATCCTTTTTTTAGCTTAGGTCACTTTTTCATACAGATGGCTTTCTCTTGGGCTGACTCACAATGAGGCCCTTTACTTTTTTGCTTGGTTACTTTGTATATCCATTAGATTACCCAATTTTATAATCAAATAAACAGACCCTTGATTCAACGTCAAAAGGCATTTCCATAATCAAATTTAAAATACAATACAACTACGATTATTATTGTACGCCATGAGCCTTAAGTGGTGGAGAATGAGTAAGAATAGAGCTTTCCTACCCTTACTCTAATTATTTTGGACACAAGACGCTTGGTTTGTTTGTCTAGAATTTTCACCTCCTCCCATAGACTTTAGTGCAATCTAATCACAAACACTCTTTCATAAACCCTTATTCAAAGTAAAATCAACACAACCTATCAAAATTCATTTTTTGGGCCTTAGGGCACCACTCTGAAAACCCTTACCTCAATGGTAAAATAAACCAACACACAAACATTTTTTTACTCCGAACTACGGAGCTCTGATTCTTCATCACCCGATGAATAATACATAGGCACAAAAGCCATAATCCTTGGCGAGCACAACAATTAAAAAAACCCAAAACCCAATTATTTCACATTATTTCAAAATACAACAGAAATAAACAAGATAAATATCCACATACGCAGACAACTTAAACGGTTCCCATGGAGTACCATGGACATGAGGGGTGCTAACACCTTCCCCTTGCATAACCGATTTCTGAACCCAATCTTGGTTGCAAGACCGATTATTTATCTCTATCCATTTGCGCTATCTGTGTGCATTATTTTCCTCAAGGGTTTTATCGACTATTTTCCCTCTCCTCCCTCTTTAAGAGGAAATCCAATAAAATTTGGTGGCGACTCTTCTGTTTTCTTTTAAATAGTTAGTCCAGTTTCATTATCGTGAAATCCCGGTAGCATAGATGGTGACTCTATTGGGGACACGGTTTCCCTAAGCAAGTCATACCTAGTTTAGGTTGTCCTTTTTGCGTACGCGGGAATTTATTTTATTTTTTATTTTTTTTCCTGTGTTTATATTTGTATACTTATTTATGTGCTAACGTGTATATATTATTCTTTGTTTGTTTGTGACTTTGGCTCCGTGACGAAGGGCAAAAATGGTTATAATGATTGTAACTAAGCCTTGTGTGATAGACTTTCCACCCGTGTCTGAGAGTTTGCTTGAGATAGGAGAGATTGAGTAGTATTGGTCCCTGAAGAGCTTTCCCCGTGAAGGGTCGTAAAAGAACCTCACTTAGTGGTATACTCTTTTAGAGATATTGATGATAATCGAGGTTTCGACGTAAGAATCCTTGTCTTCATTAGAGTCAGTGACCCTAAGACCCCTTTTGTAGAACATTTAACCTTTGTCAACTTAGACCGATGGTCGCGTAGTATAGGTCCCCGAGGAGCTTTCCTCACGATGGTTGATACGAATATCTCACTTAGAATAGATTTCCTTGATGGTGTTGTTGCCTGACAAGTAAATTGACATAAGCGATGAACAATCAAGGGAGTCCATGACTTTAAGGGCAGTGTCTTACACCCAATTTCTCAAAAGCCCCGGATCTTGCAAATTGAGAACCTTGGTTCAAAAGTAGTCATTATTAAACCATCCATGCATTCATAAAACATGTATACATCATAATAAAAAAACCATGCTCTTAGCACTTTGTTGTTTAACGCATGAAATACAAAACAATTTGCAAATAGAATCATGGATCCTACATCAAGGAAAAACACTTTCTCATTCAGATACAAGAGTCCAGATGTTGACACTTTGAAGGTCATATGCTCTAGGGTCACGTCCCTTAAAGATAATAAGTTTCGTCAGGCGACTAGGGTTCAAAATAGAGAGCGGGGTTCATTATTTGGCAAACAAGACTACTATGAAGTTGTCGGGGTTCGACTGCGGTGATCCGGAATCATTCGCGCGAAAGAAAATATTTGTTCGAGGTTCAAGAAAAGCAAAAAAGATTATCAATCAGAAAGTTCTAGGGTTCAAGAAAAAGTAAAAATAATAATAATAATAATCCCCAGCGGATGAGCGGTGTTCAGGCCATGGTTATTCCTGTATTACCATTTATTTTGGTATACAAGTCGACATTCTGTTTCGGTATTCAGGCCGACTTTCTCCGTACCAGACGAGTTATTCTTCTTTTCAAGATTTCTTCTTTGCCGATTCTGACAGGCATTGTTAATTACTTCCCATCAGAGTGCAAATTGTCGTTTGTTCTTGGTATTCAATCACTCTTCACCCTGATCATCTGAAAGCCGAGGTTATTCATATCGACAGGTTCACAGAGGATTGAATAGGGGCAGCTGTAACACCTCAAAATTTGCCCTCCTCTCTTGGGACTAGCTTAGCATATTGCATTTCATGTTTTAGGACATTAGGCATTACATCTTTGCATATCATGTGGAAACAATAAGCAAGTCATCCTCCTAAGTCTTGCTCAGAAGATGGAGAGGTTAAAAGATTCAAGCCTGAGGGTCTCATGAATTGATCACTGGCCATCTGAGGGTTTGTGCCTCAATTAGGGTTTCTTGGTTCCTCAAGGAGATTGATCATTATCTTGATTGCAATGGTACATCACCATCATCATGGTCTTATCATCATCATCAAGGTTCATTATTCCTGATCAGATTCCTTGGGATTAGGGTTTTGACCTCTGGTCAACCCTAATCAGTTGCATTATACCAATCAGGGTTTTTCAAGGAGATGGGGTCTTTATTGAGATGGGGATCATCATATGGTTTTATTGAGCTTGTGTGAGCTAGGGTTTCATTTTGGAGCCATTTCATCAAGAGATTGAGGCTCAAATTCATCTGTGTATGACCAAGTCATCTATCAACTGCAAAGTCAACTGTTGGATTTGGAGGTGGGAAGTGATTAGAAATACTTCATTCATGTTCAAACAAGTCTCATTTGACATTTCAAACATCAACATTGAAGAAAATAAAGTCAGGACAAAACTTTCCAAAAATAGAAAGTGACCTGTAATTCAAAATTGCCAAAAATGGAAAGGTTTTCAACTCAAGATTACATCATCAAGAAAGCTTCAAATGAAATTTTGTTGAACATTAAAGTTGTAGATCTATCTCTCCCATTTCCAAAAAATCCAAGATCATCAATTTCTCATGTGTGGTTAAGGAGATATGGATCAAACTTGGCCAAGTGAACATGGAACTTCAAAGGGGCATAACTTCCAAACCATAAGTCCAAATCAAGTGGCTCCTTTTGCATTGTTCTTGTCTTAACCTCTAGTTTCCAAATTTGGCATTACATGACATGCATTACATTCACATAAATATTTGAAAATTCAATTGATTTTTGGAGGGAAAAATGAAATTCAAAATTGGTGAATTATTTGCACATGTGATCATCACCATTGGCTCCAAAACATCATTTTGAGTGAGATTAAGTCCATTTTCGTACTGTTCATCCATGCATTTTCATGCATAGGGGTGAAATCCCAATTTTGCCAAAACACCTTCTAATTGCTAATTCCAATTACCATTGCTTAAGCATGATTAGGAACTTGATTAGGAGGGAGTATATAACACAAATCTCTAACTATTTTTTCACAATTCCCAAGTTTAGATCTAGAATCAAAAAAGTCTCTCAAAATTCTCTCTCATTTTTTCTTCAATTTTCTTCAAACAACCTCCATTTTTCTTGATCAATTCATCATCTGGTAGCATGTGTGAGCAAGATTGAAGGAAGATTCAAAGGAAATCGTGGCAAGGTTGAAGCATACATCAAGATTAAGCAACAATGGTGAAATCAAAATTCTGTTGAATCGTGAGCAATTAAGCCTCAATCTCCATTCCAAACACGTGTACAAGCATTCAAGAAGACTTTTGAAGCATTGCCAGGCCTGGAACACGCGAATTACCAAACTGCTCATCAAGAGGTCACGAAATCGTTTCTCTTATTTCTTGAAATTATTATGTGAATGTTGTAGATCTTGTTGTTGTGATCATTCTGAGCTTTGAACCACTGAAATCCATGCATAATTGAGTGAGTTTCGATTGTTTGAAGTTTGATGAATGAACTTTGATTTGCTCGATTTGATCTTGTCTTGATGTTATATGCTTAACCAATAGTGGATTCATGATGTACATTGAAAGACCTTCATGTTCATGTACCTAATTGTGAAAACTGGAGAAATTGTTCTTGATGATTCTTGAGCTCTACTGTGTGTTCATGGCCGCGCGAAGAAGACAATGTTCAGACCTTTTAGCAACGGTTTTAATTTGTTTTCTGCAACGCAAAAGTGTTTCCAAATGTTTCTAGGGTTCAAACGCTATTGGATGCATGTCGCGCCCATGTTGGCCTCTGATTGGCCAGGCGAAGCTTAAATGAAACGACGCGTTTCATAGTGGCGCCAAAGCCTTATTTCAAATTTAAATATTCATATTTCATTTAATTCATTTTCTTATTTCAATTTTTATTTCAATTTCATTTGCATCTTTGAAAATTCATATCAAATCCAAAAATGATCCAAAAAATGTGAGGATTTTTGCATTGATTTTCTTTTTTTCTCTAGTTTTTTATCACTATGATAACTCAAGTTGTGCCTGGCTGATTAAAATTTTGCCCTAGGATTCTTGTACATGTATGCATTTTGACATGGCCTTGCTTTTTCATTTGTGAAATGATGGTTGTTGATCCAATGCTCCTGAAATTTGACATGTTGAGACTAGACTCTTGGCTGGACATTTTGGTGTTGAGTTTGCATTTTTATCATGTGCCATTGCTGTTTTATGATCATGTTAAGGTAGGTGTGACAATTTGTGTCACACCTTGTGATGTCCAACTTGATTAATTTCTTTTCCATGCCAAATGGATTCCAATTGATGTGATTTTTTGTATGATGCTCCTTATGGATGTTGTGAATGCTCATGATTTTTTGTGGAATTTTGGATTGATTTCTGATTTGATTGAGATTTTTCTTTCTGGACTACCATGTGTGAGCTTTTGAGTTGCTTTGAACTTCATGTGTTTGTGAAATGCTTGTGCTTTATCCTATGGATGTGAAACTTGGCACATTACTTCTAGACATGTTGAATGTTGTTTTGGCTTTGGTTTGGGGTTTTTACCAATTACCATTTCTGTTTTAGGCCTATGCTAAGTTGGTGTGCCATTTGGAGTCACACATGGGCTTGTTATGTTTACCTTGACTTATGCAATTTGATTACCATACTTAATCTTGTCTAAATGCTCTAATTTTTTGTGTGATGATCATGTTGTATGTTCTGTTTACCCATGAATTTTGCCAAAATTATTTGAACCATTTTTGATTTAATGTACATTTGTTCATTCTGTTGTCACAATGTGGTTACAATGTGCATACCTTGCCATGTTTGGTTCATGAAATGAATTTGGTAATTGATATTGATGTGGGACCTTTTGGATGATGTTCTGAATTGATTGAAGTTGATTCATGTCAATTTTCATGTTCTATTTTGAATTTTTTCTCCCTCTTTGACCCTAGGCCTTGACCTAGTGGTTTGCCTCTCATGTTTGAACTTTGATTTCAGGTTGAGCACTCAAGTTCCATAGTTGTTGATGCTCTATCACTTGAGCATTTGATGCTTACTTTTGACTACTAACTTTGTGTGTTTTGTAGGGTTGTTAACTCATTTGAGTTTGACTTGTTGGCTTATGCCTTTGATCATTGGGTTTGACTGTTTGATATTCATGTTATCTGTTTGTCTGTACAGTTGAACTGATTTGTTTGATGTTTCTACAGGTACATAAGTTGCTTAAGTTCATTTTGAACTTGCTTTTGCTTGGTTGCTTAACCACATAGGTATAACCCTCTGACTTCATGTAGTCTGGAAGACCTGTCCTGTTACTTGGGCAGGCACCTGTCTGAAGCCCTCCTTAAGAGGCAATGCTTGTGAATGTTTATCTTTGTGCCAAGCAGGAAAAAGTCCTTTGATAAGGCAATTGGCAGATAAAAGAGATGTGTAGTCCATCTCCTGCTATTCAGTGTGTCATCCACTTTGCTCACACCTTGTGTTGATGCATTGTGGATATTAACCCAAGATCTTTGTTGTGTCAGTCATATGTGGAGAAGAGTTCCAACTTTCTGAACTCCCACTTTCATTTGTCTGAAGCTCTCCCAGGCCAGGGATAAGAGCTGTGAGGTCTTACCCTCACTTCCCATTTCATCTGCTTCACCCTAACTCTCAATGTTAGGGTTAAGAGCTAACTACACCCGATTCCAGTTGGCTTGTGTTTCACAGCCTAACCTTGTGTGAGCCCACTTTGTTTGTATATAGTGTGTGCTAATTGTGTGTATGTTTGCTTTGCTTGTGCTGTTTAGGATAGCTTGCTGCCTGTGCAAGTTAGATAGAAACCTCAACCTAGGACCATGGTGGATTACATGATAACTATTAGGCTCGAGTCAGTCTCCCTTCTAGTTTGTCATTTCCCAGTCTCTGGTTAGGAGAAAGTTTCTCCCCTGTTCAGGGGAACTACGTTGCCCTGATCCTCATACCAGATGAGGTACGTAGGCAGGAGATCGTACGAGATCTCTCCGGGCACCCTTTTTCTTTTTGAGTGTGTTTGCTTGGCAGTTATTAGGCTCGAGTTCTCGACTCCCTATTAACTTGTTTGGTTGTTAACCTTCTTGTGGGTGTTAGGATATGGATGTAAGACCAGCGATTGGCAGTCCGTATCCTATTGGTGTTTGCTTGTGTGGAGTCTGACGTAAGTCCAGCGATTGGCAGTCGGTTTCCTGTGTGTGTTTTGTTTGGCGTGCGTGAGCCGAACTACGGTAGCTCTGATTCTCATTCCAGATGAGATACGTAGGCATAGGATGCGATATCCTAGCGAGCCCGTTCCCCTCTTCTTCCGTCTGTGTTGTTTCCAGTGTGTGTGTGCATTCTTTTAAGCAGTGTTTAGCAACCTTTCTTCCATTCTTTTGAGCGTGGATCCCGTCGAGTACGACGGACGTGAGGGGTGCTAATACCTTCCCCTTGCGTAACCGACTCCCTTACCCTGTAATCTTCGGTCGTAAGACCATGTCTTTTCCAGGTTTACTTCGAGCGTTTCCTTTCCCTCTTTGGGATAAATAACGCACGGTGGCGGCTCTATTTGTTTTGTTTTTGCCCGCCGGTTGTTTTTCGCAGATGCGACAGCTGGCGACTCTGCCGGGGATTAGAAGTTGACCTATTGCTGGTCCATCTTCCCTAAGCGAGTCTCTCCTAGCGCTCTCTAGGATAGTTAGGTTGCTTGTGTTGCTCTATTTATTACATTTATGATTATTATGTTGTGTATATATTTGCATAAATGTTTGCATGCATCGTACTATCATTGTGCTGTCTTCTGTACAGGTGGTTTCCCTGATTTGGGGTGGGTGTTCTGAGTGGGGCTAAAACCCAGGCCCGAGTATACACCTAGGATTAGCGTGGTCTCATGTTCCTCACTTGCTTTATCAGCATGTTGTTGCAACGTGACATACCACAAGCCGGACGAGGCTCATTTGAGAGTGCTTTTCCTTTGTGGGGTATTCCACTTTGGTCGGGTTACTTCTCTTGAGCTGTTGACTTCGGTGACCGTTCTTTCCCGGATCTTTGGTTTAGATGATCTTAAGAGAGCTGCAATGGCACACCCGAAAGGG